>NW_027361775.1:36392500-36512500 GCF_039654945.1 Dendrobates tinctorius
TTAAGGGGTTCACTAAAGGGGTTAACTAATGGGACAGTTTTATAGGGCGGGTCGTTACGTACGTGGCGATACCTAATATGTGTACTTTTATTGTTTTTTTTTTTTTATTTCCAAAAAATGGATTTATTGGGGGAATATATTTTTTTTTTCTAATTTATTTGGCGATTTTTTTTTTTTAATTATTTTAACATTTTTTTTTATTTTTTTTTTTAACTTTATTATATAGTCCCAGGTGGGACATCACTGTCTTGTGACAGATCGCTGATCTGTCACATCACAGATCACTGTGACAGATCAGCAATCTGTCACAGGCAGTGCAGAAGGCTTCCTCATGCCTGCGCTTTGCAGGCACTGAGGAAGCCAGCTTCCTGCAGGCCCCCGAAGGCCCCCGTCGCCATCTTGGATTCGGAGACCTGCAGGAAAGGAGCCCCCTGCAGCAGCGCTGCACATTGCGCTGCCGTGGGGGGCTCAGGGAAGCACGGAGGGAGCCCCCTCCCTGCCGATGCTTCCCTTTAACTCCCGGTACACCGCGATCATGTTTGATCATGGTGTGCAAGGGGTTAACGTGTCGGGGGCGGTCCGTGACCGCCCCTGACACATTGTGCCGGGTGTCAGCTGTGATAATCAGCTGACACCCAGCCGCGATCAGCGGCGCTCACCACGTGGGCGCCGCTTATCGCTGAGATGTACTATCCCGTCCATGGGCATAGGGGCCCGGGTCCCATGGACGGGATAGTACGTCTCATGTCAGAAAGGGGTTAAGAAGCAGTGGCAGCCAGCAACCTCTCCCTATGCTAAGATTGGCAGAAGTAAAATGATGGTCGTCGTTCAAGGCTTTTATAGCCACTGTGACGCCACACAAAGCAAGCCAATCACTGAAATGCCCTTCTCTAAGATCGTGGTGGCCGCTGCCCATATCATCGCGTTGCCCAGAGTGTGAGGCCTTGCTCATTGGCAGAGAAAAGGTGCCTGAAAGCATTATGGGAAACGTGACTTTGGCGCTCGGGTCGGCGACCGCATGGCCGACCTCACGCTATGGTCGGGTTTCGCTTGTCGAAAACCGACTTTAGTGAAAGTCGGCGACTTTTAAATTTCAACGACCCATTTCGCTCAACTTTAGTAGTCATATTAGGACCTTTGGATTACCTGTTAAATTTGTGCAATCTTATTGGTGTTTGATACCCATTTAATGCTGGGGGCTTATGTGGTATCTAGCTTTGATAAAGACCGCAGCTGTGGTCGAAACGCGTCGCTTGTCCTCCAGTGCTTTGTGATGTCCAATGAGCTCTTCATGTTTTTAACTATCATGGGATATAACAAGTTAATTTTTATACTTCATGGAGCTGGAATATTTTTTTGAATTTTTTACGTGTTCACGTCTCATCAGGACGGAGTACTGGGTACCTTCTTCTAAACGGTGTGCTGGCTTTTTTCTATTTTCAAGTGTAGTCCACAACCTATTCTAGCAAAATGTGCTCTCCGAAAGTAAAATTTTTCACTTTTCTCCCGAGCCCTGATGTGTGGCTAAACAGTACAGTACAGCTAATTATGGGATATTGCCAGCATTCAAGGGAAATTGTGCATATGGGGGGTCATATTAACCTATTTTTCTTTGTGAAAAGATAAAATATGTTGTTAAATATATTTTTCCTGTAAAAATGTAATTATTTTTTCTTTGCCATGTAATGGTATAACATTCTGCTAAACATCTTTGATGTCAATATGATCACTGCACGTTTCAATGAATTCATTGAGTGGTGTAGTTTGTATGGGAGTTTCTACTGGTCTAGCACCTCAAAGGCTCTTCCAATGTCACATGGCACCCGCAAACCATAACAGCAAAATCTGCACTATAATATGGCACTTTTTCCTTTCTGAGCTTTGCACTGTGTCTGAAAAGTAGTTTCTGACCACGTATAGGGTATTGTCATACTCAGGAGAAAATGCACAAAATTTTGCGTGGTCTATTTTTCTCCTGTTGCTCTTGAAATGAAAAAACGGCTATAAAGCAACTTTTTTGTGTAAAATAACAAAATTTTCATATTTTGCTTCCACTATATTTTAATTCCTGTGAAGCACCTGAAGGGTTCACGAACGTTCTAAATGTGGTTTTCAATACCTTAGGGGGTTCAGTTTTTATAAAGAGGTCACTTTTGGGCTTTTTAAATAGGCCCCTAAAAGGCACTTTAAATGTGAAGTGTTTCCAAATAGAAATGTTGATGGAAAAATGAAAAATTGCTGCTAAACTAAAAAAAATCTTTTAAAAACTGTTCTGATGTAAAGAAGTGTGGAAAGTGTTTCTTATTAACTATTTTAGTGGTATAACTATGGTATACGTTTAAGGACATAACATTTAAATCACATTTTTATTTCTTTTCCACTTAGGAAAAGAGCATAATGTAATGAATAGCCTGATTACAGCCAAATATCAGTATATAATAAGTATCACTCAAAATGACGTTTTCTTGTAGTATGAAGAGCTTAAATTTTAAACAGATTCTGGAAAATAATTATAATATACTTTTTGTCAGGATCCCTGTTACTTTGATGCCATAACTGCATTTTTTTTAACAAAGCTAAAAAGGAAAAGTTGTAACAAGAATCAATGACAATTCAGAACTCACCTGTGAATCCATCATTACAGGTACAGGTGTAACTTCCTACTGTGTTAGTGCAGGTGGCATCAGGTGAGCAGATATTGGTCAGACATTCATCAATATCATCACACTGGGTCCCATCACCTAATTTATATAAAATATTTCCCAGTTAATCGAGGATATTACATTAAAAATAAATGTAAACATGAATGTGTAGTATTCTAACCCTAATTTGGCCTTAATGCCAACACATCGTTTTTTTTCTCATTCCAGGAGTCATAATCTTTTTTCTTTTAGTAGACTTAGCTGTATGAGGATTATTTTTTAGTGTGAAGAGTTGTATTTGACAGTGGCACCATTTGAAGGTACGTACAATACAATACTTATTTTATTAACTCCTTATGGGAAGAAATAGAAAAAACTATTATTCTGTTGCTGCTTTTTGACATTTTAAAATTTACAATTTTAATTAGCTGCAAAAACGAAATATTATCTTAATTCTGTTGCTCATTGTGAAAATGACAATATCAGATTTATGTTGCATCATTTATGCTTCATCTTTTTCATATTCTATATGAAAAAAATTCACTTGTCTTTGTTTCCCCAAAATTATGGTGTGATCGGTCCTATTTTGGGGTACAAATAAATTTTCTGTCACTTTTTATTGTACTTTTTGTGAGGTGGAATAAACAAAAAAAGCAGTACCGTATATACTCGAGTATAAGCCGACCCGAGTATAAGCCGACCCCCCTAATTTTGCCACAAAAAACTGGGAAAACTTATTGACTCGTGTATAAGCCGAGGGTGCACAGTGAGTGGCCTCAGTTATTTGCAGTGTGTGGCCCCAGTTATGATGCACAGTGAGTGGCCCCAGTTATGATGCACAGTGAGTGGTCCCAGTTATGATGCACAGTGAGTGGTCCCAGTTATCATGCACAGTGAGTGGCCCCAGTTACGATGCACAGTGAGTGGCCCCAGTTATGCTGCACAGTGAGTGGCCCCAGTTATGATGCACAGTGAGTGGCCCCAGTTATGCTGCACAGTGAGTGGCCCCAGTTATGTGTACAGTGAGTGGCCCCAGTTATCATGCACAGTGAGTGGCCCCAGTTATCATGCACAGTGAGTGGCCCCAGTTATCATGCACAGTGAGTGGCCCCAGTTATCATGCACAGTGAGTGGCCCCAGTTATCATGCACAGTGAGTGGCCCCAGTTATGCACAGTGAGTGGCCCCAGTAATCATGCACAGTGAGTGGCCCCAGCTTTGCTGCACAGTGAGTGGCCCCAGCTTTGCTGCACAGTGAGTGGCCCCAGTTATGCACAGTGAGTGGCCCCAGTTATTTGTACAGTGTGTGGCCCCAGTTATTTGCACAATGAGTGGCCCCAGTTATGATGTACAGTGTGTGGCCCCAGTTATCTGCACAATGAGTGGCCCCAGTTATGATGCACAGTGTGTGGCCCCATCATGTTGCTGCTGCCGCTGCCTCCCTTACAAAAAAAACAAAAACCTGTATACTCCCCTCAGTCGCTGCCCCCTGCTCATCGGCGTTGCGCTCTGCAGTGACTGTGCAGGCAGAGAGCGATAGCGCTCTCTGACCTGAATGTCACTGCAGAGGATGCAAGACAGCAGAGCGCAGGGACAGGTGAATATGCCTCCCAACCCCCCCTTCATACTCACCGGGTCCTGGCGCTTGTCTCTGCAGCTCCCCTGCTTGTTTCATGTTGTCGGCGCTTCTCTCTTCCTGGTTCAGTGGTCACGTGGCACCCGCTCATTAAATATGTGCATATTTAATGAGCGGGTACCATTTGACAGCTGAAGCAGGAAGAGAGAAGCGCCGACAACATGTAACAAGCAGGGGAGCTGCAGAGAAGGGTGAGTATGATCTGACACCCCCGCTCCCCCTCCCCCACCGATCCCCCCGGTATATGACTCGTGTATAAGCCGAGAGGGGGACTTTCAGCCCAAAAAAATGGGCTGAAAATCTCGGCTTATACACGAGTATATACGGTAATTCTGTCTAGTATTTTCAAACACCACTCATCATTTGGTATAATTAACACTTCCACATTGTTCTGCAGATTGATTTGATAATGTGATTTTGAATATCAATTTTATTTATCATTTTTTATGTTTTACTGCTTTTGCTAAATAAAATTTTTTTTTTTAAATTTAAGCTTTTGGTCACTATATTCTGGAAGCCATAACTTATGTATTTTTATATGGACAGAGCTATGTGAGGACTTTTGCAGGACAAAATCCATGACTATTTGATCACTTTCTATTTCATTTTTCCCGTAGAGCAATGCAGAAAACTATAATTCTGGCATTTTTGTTATTGTGTTTGTGTTCTCCATAAATAAATAAGGATAAAATTTATTAGTATGGGTCAATATTTTTGTGCAAAAATCCTTCAATTTTTTATTTTTTATTTTTTTTGGGGGGGATCTCACTCTGAGAGTCATAATCTTTTATTTTTTCTGAGCACAGAGCTCTGTGAGAGCTTGTTCTGTCATATGCTCTCTGCTCCTTTTTGGGGAGCAGACAATGGCTGGGAGCTTATGTTCCCGGGGATGCTAGATTTCTCCCACCATGTCAGTGTCTGCTGAAGTGTTGTCAAGTGGGAAAACTTGCTCATAGCAACGAATCACAGCTCACCTTCTTTTAACCAGCTCTGGTGAAATGAGAGATGCTTAGTGATTGGTTGCAAGAAAAACTGTTGCTCATAGCAACCAATCACAGCTCAGCTTTTTTTAAACAGCTTTGGTGAAATGAAAGATGCTTCATGATTGGTTGGTGATACAAACACACACATACATTCAGTTTTATATATAGAGATTTTTTATGTTTTACTGCTTTTGCTATATAAAAAAACATTTCTAAAAATTAATTTTTTGTTCACTATATTCTGGAAACCATAACTTATGTATTTTTATCTCGACAGAGTTATGTGAGGACTTTTGCAGGACAAACAGTATTTTGCAGGACAAAATCCATGACTTTTTGATCACTTTCTATTTAATTTTTCCTGTAGAGCAATGCAGAAAAACTACAATTCTGGCACTTTGTTATTGTGTTTGTGTTCTCCATAATTAAATAAAGATAAAATGTATTAGTATGGGTCAATATTTTTGTGCAAAAATCCCTCAATTAGTTTTTTTTTGGGGGGAGGATCTTACTCTGAGATCCATAATCTTTTATTTTTTCTGAGCACAGAGCTCTGTGAGAGCTTGTTGACTTGTGTGTAAAAAGCTGTAGTTTGTATTGGTTCTATTTTTGTCATTATATTTTTATATGAGGAGTGAGAAAAAATAGCAAATTCTGTCATGGGAAATAATTATATATCACAACTTCCTGCCTTGAGACATACAGTATTTGATCCCTTGCTGATTTTGCAAGTTTGCCCACTGACAAAGACATGAACGGTCTATAATTTTAAGGGTAGGTTAATTTTAACATTGAGAGATATAATATCAAAAATAAAATCCAGAAAATCACATTGTATAAATTATATAAATGGCTCAGTGGATAGCACTGCAGCCTTGCAGTGTTAGGGTCCTGGGTTCGAATCCCACCAAGGACAACTTCTGCAAGGAGTTTGTATGTTCCCCCTGTGTTTGCGTGGGTTTCCTCCTGGAACTCCGGTTTAATCCCACATTCCAAAGACATACTGATAGGGAATTTAGATTGTGAGCCCCATCAGGGACAGTGATGATAATGTGTGCAAACTGTAAAGCGCTGCGGAATAAGTTAGCGCTATATAAAAATAAAGATTATTATTTGTATTTTGCAGTGAGAAATGAGTGTTTGATCCCCTACCAACTATTAAGAGTTCTGGATCCTACAGACCAGTTAGATGCTCCTAATCACCTCTCTTCCTGCATTGAGGACAGCTGTCTTACATAGTCACCTTTTCAAAAGACTCCTGTCCACAGACTCAATTAATCAGTCAGACTCTAACCTCTACAACAAGAGCAAGACCAAAGAGTTTTATAAGGATGCCAGGGACAAGATCATAGACCTGCACAAAGCTGGAATGGGCTACAAAACCATACGTATGACACTGGGTGAGAAGGTGACAACTGTTGGTGCAATAGTAAGAAAATGGAAGAAATACATAATGACTATCAATCGACATTGATCTGGGGCACCACGCAAAATCTCACCTCATGGGGTATCCTTGATCATGAAGAAGGTGAAAGATCAGCGTAAAATTACACAGGGGGAAATTGTTAATGATCTCAAGGCAGATGGGACCAGTCACCAAGAAAGCTATTAGTAACACATTACGTTGTAAAGGTATAAAATCCTGCAGTGCCCGCAAGGTCACTCTGCTCAAGAAGGCACATGTGCAGGCCAATCTGAAATTTGCCAATGAACACCTGGATGATTCTGTGAGTGACTGGGAGAAGGTGCTGTGGTAAGATGAGAAAGAAATTGAGTTCTTTGGCATTAACTTAATTGGCCATCTTTGGAGGAAAAGAAATGCTGATTATGACCAAATAACACCATCGCCATTCTCAAGTATGGAGCTGGAAACATTATGTTTTAGGGGTGTTTCTCTGCTAAGGGCACACGTCTACTTAACCGCATCAATGGGAGAATGGGTAGAGCCATGTAACATAAAATCCTGAGTGACAACCTTCCACCAGGACATTAAAAATGGGTCGTGGCTGGGTCTTCCAGCAACAAAACAATCCAAAACATACAGCCAAGGCAACAAAGAAGTGGCTCAAAAAGAAGAACATTATAGACATGGAGTGGCATAGCCAGTCTCCACTCTCCAGACCTTAATCCCATAGAAAACTTATGAAGGGAGTTGAAGCTCTGAGATTCCTAGCGACAGCCTCAAATCTTAATGATTTAGAGGTGATCTGCAAAGGGGAGGGGACCAAAATTCCTCCTGACATGTGCACAAACCTTATCATCAATTCCAAAAAAACATCTGATTCCTGTGCTTGCCAACAACGATTTTGCCACCAAGTATTAAGTATTGTTTGCCAGAGGGAGCAAATACTTATTTCTCACTGCAAAATGCAAATAAATTTATATAATTTATACAATGTGATTTTCTGAATTTAATTTTTGAAATTCTATCTCTCAATGTTAATATTAACCTTCCAGACTAGTACAGGGATTCCCTATCGAGGAGACTTATTTCATTGTTTTCAATGTTGGGACAGCAATTTTTGGGGAGCACTATACTCTGGAGAATGATAGATGGGGCCCACCATACACTGGAACATTCCAAAGGTGGACATCAGACACTGGAGCAGCATTTACAGGGCCCATTATACACTAGAGCATTAGATATGGGGCCCATTATGTTTGGAGCATTATTTGGGCCCATAACACAGTGGAGCTTCATCCATGGGGACCAACATATACTGTAGCATTATGTGGAGCTCATCATATACTATTTCAAACATTATATGGGACCAATGATTCTGTATGGAGAAATAGATGGGCCTTGTCATGAGATGTAAAAAGTGAAGTATTTTTCATTGTACTATACCGCTATTTCTCTGCCATATCGGAGCATGATGAGTTGTGGTATGTGTTAAAGGGGCGCTCTTTCGCCCAGGGCACATGAAAACCTGGAGCCAGCCCTCCCCCCCACAACTTTAGCCAAATAACCCCCATTTTTCAGTGCGTAACTTGTATTATGAAGTTAATTAAGGTTGACAAGCTTAAGTAAGAAGAATTGATGCTTTTGGCATTCAAATGGGCACTGTAGGTGTGTTTCCTGTCCTCCTCTCACTGCCGACTTTTATTCCTCATTGACTTACATTGGGTTTCGTGTTTCGGGACGACCCCGACTTTTCCCTATAATCGGCCGATCTTGCTCGACCCGACTTTTGGAAAAGTCGGGTTTCACGAAACGAAACTCGACCCTAAAAAACCAAAAGTCGCTCAACTCTACTCATTATTAATTCCAAAAAACATCTGACTCCTGTGCTTCCCAACAACGATTTTGCTACCAAGTATTAAGTGTTGTTTGCCAGAGGGATCAAATACTTATTTCTCACTGCAAAATGTAAATAAATTTATCTCATTCATACAATGTGATTTTCTGAATTTTATTTTTGAAATTCTATCTCTCAATGTTAATATTAATCTACCCTTAAAATTATAGACTGTTCATGTCTTTGTCGGTGGGCAAACTATCAAAATCAGCAAGGGATCAAATACTTATTTCCTCCACTGTACCTGATTATAGTATGCACCCAGATTTTAAGTAACAGAAAATTAGAATATTTACTGCGAATTAAATTTTTTTTAGTGATATAAGAAATAGGAGAGATTAATTTTAGTATCTTGTACAGTCAGGTAAAATTAATATTTTAATACCATTACTACTAATATATTGTTACAATCTTAAATGGCAAAGCCAAAAGTTTCCCGATAATGGAGCAATAAGCAAATGTTGGGATAAAGGAGAGCCTATCATTTTTTATAAATAGTAGTATTAGTTGATAATACGGGAGTAGACAACTTTACTACATCATTTTAGGATATTTATTGTTATTAATTCTATCCTGATGGGGATCATTTAATATTGGCTTCTAGAAGAATCAAAGTGGCTGGAGATATGTGGTCTCTGCTTCATATTCCTCTTCTTCTCCCCATTCTTGCTTTAGTCACTTTTTAGTTTGCTAAAGCCACACACATTGTACCCATCTAGACCAAGCAGTCAGACTAGTCATTACAGGTATTTATTAAGGGAGGGCGTGTGGCATGTCTATTAGCACACGAAAAACCATTGAGCCATTGTGATGTGCCAATAACATTATCATAAAAATTAGAAGTTTAAAGCCTTAGCCCTGGAGGAACACAGTTATGTAGCTGGCGTTGCATTGACTTGGTTGTCACTATTCACATATTCGGGCTGTAAACTTTACTGGTTTTATGCTCTTTTCAAAAGAGGAGAGGTTGAATAGGAAAGTAGGAAGAGTATGGCTGGATGTTAAGCAATAGGGGAGGATGGCTTATCAGGAAGTTAAATCCTTCAGAGTAAAAATAAAATAAGACTCTAAAAACTATCTTTTTGTTTAATCTATAGACCCCCACTAACATTACTGTGGAGTGTGAGAGTCAGCTGCATCATTAGATGGTGAAGGCTCACAGTTCAGTAGAGTAGTAAATATAGGATATTTCAACTACCCAAATATCGACTGGCATCACGGTATTGCTTCAACTTTCAAGGGGTAGATATTTTCTGAAACTTGTTAGATAATTATATGAGCCAGTTCATCTAAGAACCTACAGGAGGCGATACTCTTTTGGATCAGGCCATTTAATTTCTAACAATGCAGAAAAGAAAATCCTGAAAATCTTAGTACCAGTGACCACAATATCATTCTTTTTTCCATAAAGTGTAAAAAAAAAACCTCAAGATTGGGAGGATGAAAACACTTAATCTTAAAAAGACCAATTTCTCAGTTTTAAGGCTGCAGTTCAGGGTATTGACTCTTATCAACGTGAATGAAATGTGCCCAGAAAAGCTGCATCCATGAGTTCTTAAGGAACTCAGCTAATTTGCATTGAGCCTTTAGAAACTGGTACTATCCCAAGCAACTGATGTACAGCTAATGTGGTGCTTATTTTTCATAAAAGCTTTAAGTCTTTCCACAATAATTATAACGGCATACCAAAAAGAAAACAAATTCCTGAATTTCCGATATTGTTCATTCTGCCTGCCAAAAATTGGAATAGAATGCGAAAATGTTATGTACCCAGAAATTGTACCAATAAAAACGTCAACTTGTACAGCAAAAGATAAACCCTAACATGACTATTGACAAAAATGTTTAAAAATTTATAGCTCTCAAAATATGGCTATGTAAGTGCTTTTTTTTTTGCAAAAAAATATCTTTTAGTGTGTGACAGAGGCCAAACATACAAAAATGATATAAATCTATTAATTGCACCAATCCAAAGAATAAATTTGTCTAATCACTTATACCTGCATGCATAATGGCCTGAAAAATAAATAAAATCAATTTTTGACGTGGTATTGATTTATTCATTTCGCACATTTATCCTGCGTGCTACGCTGAGCGCTTACAGCGGCCGCTCAATTTAAATTTCTGAAAAACATGATTAAAATAGACCCTCTGGTGGAAGATTCCCTATAATGAGGCAAATGGTGATACTGTGGACACCATCTGGCCTATGATAAGGCAGTGTCCGCCCTTTTATGCATGCACAAAAGTGCGGTCAACCACAATTTGATGTACTTCTGAAAAGAAGGACACCTTTGAAAAGAGTCCAGATGGAGTGCAGAGAAACTTTGCTGCCTCAGTACAGTGAATGGACCCAATCTCAATAACTAGTATCTGTTGAAGTGTTCCAGAGTTATTATCACAAAAATTGGCACTGGTCAGAATTGCAAAATTTGGCCTGGTCAGGAAGGTGAAAACGTGCTTGGTGGTGAAGGCATTAATTAAAGCTTTGTCTGTAATCTTCGAGGAAAAATTGAAAAGTTTTACTGACATTTTAAGTTATTATAATACAAGTCCAATTATTATGCAAGGATCTATACATCCACAATTATTGGACATAAATTAAGGGTCTTGCATGAAGTGTTTATAAGAATGAAGTACGTCATATTTGAAAGGAGTTTTCTGCTTTCTGTTTAAAATAAAACATCTGCCTTACTCATTCTCCCCATATATAAAAGTAGTTATGCATATATGGTGAAGCAATTAATGTGGCTTTTGGCCCTCACTAATTAATAGTGTTATTTTACATGACAGGTTCCCTTTAAACAGAATGTACATATAGCTACATGTCTTCAATTGACTTCCAATAAAACAGTACATCATGTTGTATACATTTTTGGTGCGCTCCCATTGTTGTCTACAACTCTTAATGCAATAAGATGCATTTCTGTTTATACATTTGTTCAACATGTAAGAATTAGAAGCTTTTTTATTATACAATTTGAGAAAATTTGTTAACAGGAAATTGAATCTTTTTTAGACAAATCGTCAAAGCCTTGAAATTTAAATTTCAAAATATCCACTCATCTCAACTATTAAGGATTACATGGTGAAAACTATGATGGCTTACCTGTGAATCCATCTTTACAAGTACAGATGAAACTTCCTTCAGTGTTATTGCAGGTTGCATCAGGTGAGCAGATATTATTGATCTCACATTCATTAATATCTTCACAGTAGGTTTCATCACCTGAATAATATGAAATGATCCATGGTTAAGAGATGTACAGTAGACATGAAGGCTTACTACTCTATATATACAGAAAAGATGTATATCTTTGTACCGTGTTGGCCAGTAGGATCTCAGTGCAGGAATGAATGTGTCGCATTGATTTATGGCTTTTTACATCAATTAAGGAATTTGCTGCTAAGACCTTGTGGGGGCATCACAACACAGAACCAGACCCCAATCAGAGGACAATAAAACTTTCACTCCTTATCTATGAACTGGTCCAATATATATGGCCATAACTCCCCCATAATGATAGTCCTGCTTCACGTCACTTGACTTATCCATTGCATTTTTTCTGTGCTGTGGTGTGCATAAATATGTGATTCTTCAGATTTTGTATTAATCAATGCCTGATGAAGAGACCTGAATAGTCTCGAAAGCTTTCAATTTGTTACCATCTTTTCAGTTAGACATTAAAAGGTACAGTATCAACCACTGAGGACTCTCAATTTTTCTATTCTATATATATTCTCTAATCTGCTATTGAAAAATAGGAATATGAAAGCCTAGAGCATGGTTCACCAACTCCAGTTCTCAAGGCCCACCAACAGATCATGTTTTCAGGATTTCATTTGTATTGCACAGGTGAAGCAGTTATCACCTGAGCAATACTAAGGAAATCCTGAAAACATGATCTGTTGGTGGGCCTTGAGGACTGGAGTTGGGGAACCCTGGCCTAGAGAAACATCAAATTGCTCGACTTGCTAAAGCATCAACAATGATAACAACTGTCAGATGCAGAGATGAGCGGATCTTTTGAAATTAATTTTCGCCTTATTTTCCTAAATAATTTAATTTGCAAATCGCCATAGTTAAAATAACTGTAATGGCCTGATAAATATGTGTAGAACAGGGATGAGCAAATGAGCTCTGTCATACTAGGAGGGAGACATTGCTTGTGCAGGCCTGTGTTTATACAGTATAATGAATCGGAGTCCTGTAGTATTGATACTGGTGCTGAAACTGACAGAGCAACCAACAATGGACAGGAACCCAACAATGAAAGATGCCTTAACTTTGGCTGTTGGGCTCACATATACTAGCCAATCCATACCTTTTTTTCACTGCAAATTTTTCTTAGCAATATTGCAGTTTCATTTTTCCAATATTCCATATCTACATAAAGTAGCATTTTCCTATTTTCTATGGCAGTAATGTGTAAGAGAATGGTCAGCCATAATATACTGAGCGGCTATGATGAATCGGGCAGCCATCTTGTCAAAGTTAGAAAAGATTCAACTTTCACAAAAGAACTAATAAGATGTACTTTTAAATGGAGGATGTGAAATGAAATCATGTCTGCTAGCAGATCTGGTAGGAAAATTGGATCAATAGGGGAATAGGTTAACAAATATATGGTCAATGTGTGTATACGTGATAATGTTGGTAGAGAACAGAATCATTAAAATGTCAAATGCATGAATTTATGGATCAAGCCTGAAAGCAGTGATAAGATTAAGGACAGTAGCTATAGATACCAATGACTTATGTTTTTTAGTGTTGTTTGGGGAAACATTAATTAATGTCTCCGTATTATCTAATATATAAAGCTCAAGTGTGTGTATGGATGCATGTATGTGTGTATGTCCGGGATTGGCATCCACACCGTCGCAGCTACAGCCACAAAATTTGGCACAGTCACACGTCTGGACCCCGAGAGTGTCCTAGGTTATGTTGTGAGGCGAAATTTTAACCCCGTGCGTTACAATTCACCAAACAATTTTGCCCCTATCTGCATAATGGGGAAAAGTGTGTGTATCAAGCCCCGCCCCTCATTATGATGTCATAATGGTTGACTATGGGATGGAGGATGTGTGATGGGTATATGGTCACTGGACTATGGGATGGAGGATATGTATGACAGGTATATGGGCACGGGACTATGGGATGGCGGATATGTATGATGGGTATATGGGCATGGGACTATGAGATGAAGGATGTGTGATTTGCATATGGGCGCTCGACTATGGGATGGCGAATATGTATGATGGGTGTATGGGCATGGGACTATGGGATGGAGGATGTGTGATGGGTATATGGGCATGGGACTATGGGATGGAGGATGCGTGCTAGGTATATGGGCACTCGACTATGGGATGGAGGATATGTATGATTGGTATATGGGCACGGGCCTATGGGATCGTGGACATGTATGATGAGTATATGGGCACAGGTCTATGGGATGGAGGATAGTTATAATTTGCTATAACTAACCACAGTTAGTTACTATGCCCGGGCAGCGCCGGGCTCTTCAGCTAGTGTCATTATATTCTTTGCTCTAAACCACGTTTCTCTAGAATTATCATGTAAACACCCTCTGCAGCAAAATGCAGCTTTCTTTGTTCTAATTATGCATAAGAAGTCCCTGTTACTGTTGCTCGGTGCCATTCTACCGCCCTCATGCCGCTGTGCCACACCATGGCCAGGGCACAGAGCCTTATTACCGCCAGACTTCCTAGCGAATCTCTGCCCATCTGAATTCCTGTTTTTGCCTGCATATTTCAACTTTTCTGATTTTCTGTTCTGTTTTGCCATGTATCTCCTGAATAAACCTCAACCTCAGCTTTATAAGAAGATTGTCTGCAATTTTGTCCGGCTCTTCCAACTCTCCCAGTAAGAACTTTCTCTTACATAATGCAGTTCCAATTTTCCAATGTTTTAGATAGATGAAAGGGATAGTGAACTATCTCTTTCATCTGTACATGGTGTCAGTGCCTCACAGTTATATCCATCACCTATGAAAAAAGCATATCACCTAAAATGAAAGTTTCTTTTAATATTAATATAATATTTTTGTCACGATCCCTGCTGCGTTAAATTGCATAATTGACTACACTTTTAATGTAAACATAGGAATCACAACATATAAGAACTCATCATAGAATCTATCATTGCAAGTACAGAAGAAGTTCCCTATTGTGTTAGTGCAGATTGCATTAAGTGAGTAGATATTTTTGGCCTCACATTCATCGATATGATCACAATTAGTTCAATCTCCAATTAATGTAAAATGTTTACAGTTAACTGAGGATATATCACTAGAGACAGATGAGATAATGAAAATGTATTAATCTTCATATATTATCTTATCAGTTCTTGAAAAAAGGAATATGTAAACCATAACACGTTGAACTTCCAAATGAAATATTTTGAGAGAATACCCAAGCTGCTTAACCCTCTCAATACCATGATCAATAGCAATCACAGCACTTAGAAGGTTGAGAGAGAGAAGAGGCTACCTGTCTCATCCCTTGGGTACCTGGCTACCTGTCTCATCCCTTTGGCACCCCAGAAAAGCATTTACGGGCAGGTGATGATAGTCATGGCAGCTGATGGTCAATAATGAACTCCGAGTCAGCCAATTATGGAGTTCTGTTAAACTCAGACAGAAGTAGGGTCCTACAGGAGATCTGCCTGTGCAAACTGGCCGGTCTAATGCATTGCAAATTTTAAATCTCACACAACAAAAAAGAGAAAAATTTTTTTAAAAAATTGTAAAAATCTAAAAAAAAAACAGAAAATAAAGAACAAAAAAATTTACACCAATAAATAAATATAAACAACAAAAAGTGGCAAAAACTATGCTTTATCATCATATCGCCGAACAACAACTGGAAAAAGACGAGCTAAAAATCATCGAATGTAAATTAAAATGGTAAAGTTGAAAATATTGTCTTGCCCTGTAGAAAACAAGCTCACTGATTGTCTGCAGAAAAATAAAAAAGGTACAGCTCACACAATAAGGTGATGCAAAAACTATTTTTTTCGTTTGTAAAATTGTCTTTAGTTTGTAAGAGTGTAAAAACAAAATAATAATATGTGTGGTGTCACTGTAAAGGTACTGTCACACTTAGCAATGCACCAGCGATCCCGACCAGCGATATGACGTGGTCAGGATCGCTGGTGCATCGTTAAGTGGTCACTAGTGAGCTGCTACACAGGCAGCTCTCACCAGTGACATCGCAGTGGTCGGGGGTCACTGCTTACCTGTCAGACAAGACGATCCTGACGTCCTCCCGCCCGCGTCCACGCGTCGCTTGTCTCCACAGCAGGAAGCGCAGCAGGAAGCAGATGATGAGAAGCGTCCAGGACGTTCTCACACGATCAGCGATAACCAGCGGGGGAGCGGTCGGAGGTAAGTATCAGACATAGCGATATCGCTAGCAATATCGATATATTGTTACAAAAACCAGTGACGTTATAGCGATATCGCTAGCGATATCGCTTAGTGTGACAGGCCCTTAAGTGTCCCGACCGAAGGAATAAGGATATCTTATCACTTTTTCTAAACAATGAATGGCATTAAAAAATAATTGCCTAATTTCTGCTTTCTGTTTATTCTGCCTCCCAAAAATCAGAATAGAAAGTGAACAAAAAATGTTACAAGCCACAAAATGGTACCTATAAGATCAAGCCCTCACATGACTGAGGATGAAAAATAGAAAAATTGTAGCTCTCAAAATATGGTGATGCAAAAACTTTCTTTTTGTGTGTGAGCTAGTTCTATGTGCTACGCTGATCTCATACATTAGGGTTTCCATTCAAATCTCTGAAATACACAACTCATTCAAAAATTTTTATGAACATTCCCTATAATGAGACAGATGGAGACTCTTGATTCCGTCTGACCTATCATTAGAGTTGAGCGACTTTTGGTTTTTTAGGGTCGAGTTTCGTTTCGTGAAACCCGACTTTTCCAAAAGTCGGGTAGAGCAAGATCGTCCGATTATAGGGAAAAGTCGGGGTCGTCCCGAAACACGAAACCCAATGTAAGTCAATGGGGAATAAAAGTCGGCAGTGAGAGGAGGACAGGAAACACACCTACAGTGCCCATTTGAATGCCAAAAGCATCAATTCTTCTTACTTAAGCTTGTCAACCTTAATTAACTTCATAATACATGTTACGCACTGAAAAATGGGGGTTATTTGGCTAAAGTTGTGGGGGGGGCTGGCTCCAGGTTTTCATGTGCCCTGGGCGAAAGAGCGCCCCTTTAACACATACCACAACTCATCATGCTCCGATACGGCAGAGAAATAGCGGTATAGTACAATGAAAAATACTTCACTTTTTACATCTCATGACGAGGCTCATCTATTTCTCCATACAGAATCATTGGTCCCATATAATGTTTGAAACAGTATATGATGAGCTCCACATAATGCTACAGTATATGTTGGTCCCCATGGATGAAGCTCCACTGTGTTATGGGCCCAAATAATGCTCCAAACATAATGGGCCCCATTTCTAATGCTCTAGTGTATAATGGGCCCTGTAAATGCTGCTCCAGTGTCTGATGTCCACCTTTGGAATGTTCCAGTGTATGGTGGGCCCCATCTATCATTCTCCAGAGTATAGTGCTCCCCAAAAATTGATGTCCCAACATTGAAAACAATCAAATAAGTCTCCTCGCTAGGGAATCCCTGTACTAGTCTGGACTCCTCGTCGTTCCCATCTTCCATCTCACTGCACAGTATTTCAACCTTGCAAGTGCTGTGATCCTGAGCAAGCAGGGGGGGCCCACTCGTTGGCGACGGCACTGGCACAGGGCCCCTGATAGTATGGTGGTGTGTCTGATGGCGGGTGGGCCGAACCTGCACTTTCATCTGCAGCTTCCTCTTTGTCACCGTGTAAGATGGAACTGTATATGGGAAGGGTAACCTGAGTTTCATCAGGGTCAGATTCAGGCCGTGTAGCGTGCGAGGGGAATGTAGTGGTCTGGGTAAATGTACCAGCAGATTCATCGAGCAGTGGCTGGGCATCAGTGCACTTGTGTCGCCCCCAGGAGTACGGTCGCCACAGTGGCATTACCTTCCTCCTATGGAGTGTGATGTCATGCTTGGGAGCAACGAACGATCTCTCTAGCAGGTTAACTGATTGGGCGGCGTTATTCCCATGAGTCATGACCCTCCATACAGCGTTCATGAAGGCAAAGTGTTTGTTTTACGTGGGCAGTATGGTTGCAAAGCTGAACCTTAAAGGAATGTCCAGAAGGGCACCACCAGGAGTGGAGCCTACGGCGTAATTTGACTCAACACGGGCAACCTCAACCATGCCAGCTACAGAAAAGATACACACATTGCAAGCTTAATTCCGTTAACGAACGAGACTCCGTCATGCCCCGCGGTCCAAGTCCGGCTTACTAAAGGGACACGTGAGGCTCTTGCACATGAGATTGGCCAATAACTGGTGTGTCATGCCCTTACATGTCCGTGGCTGCATGTGCGCTACACTGAAAAGGCCAGCGTTTGTCGCTTACAGGTGCAGATAACCCGCTGAACAACGTTAGTGATGGGGATCACTGATTACAATTATTACCCACGAACAATGATTTCCCAGTAAGTGCAGGTCAATGGCAGTTCCGGAATTAGGCCTAACCGTCATTCCTGAAAAAATGAAAAACTTACGTGTGCAAACCACAGGTGCTGTAGCTTGCTTAACAGCTCGCCAGCCGTTCTCACGCCCAGTATGGATTACACGTGATTGCACAAAGGTGAGAAAGGGTACCGTATCCCCAGATAACATGTATGGATAGCATAGTGTACACATTCAAAATATATGTCTATACATCAGGAGGCAGGCTCAGACGGTGTTAGGCCCAGTATGGATTGCACGTGATTGCACAAAGGTTAGAAAGGGTACCGTATCCCCGGATAACATGTATGGATAGCATAGTGTACACATTCAAAATATCATAGAATCATAGAATCATAGAATCATAGAATCGTAGAGTTGGAAGGGACCTCCTGGGCCATCTGGTCCAACCCCCTGCTCAAAGCAGGATTCGCTAAATCATCCCAGTCAGATGTCTGTCCAGCCTCTGTTTGAAGACTTCCATTGAAGGAGAACTCACCACTTCTCGTGGCAGCCTGTTCCACTCATTGATCACTCTAACTGTCAAAAAGTTTTTTCTAATATCTAATCTGTGTCTCCTCCCATTCAGTTTCATCCCATTGCTTCTAGTCTTTCCTTGTGCAAATGAGAATAAAGTTGATCCTTCTACAATGTGACAGCCCTTTAGATATTTGTAGACAGCTATTAAGTCTCCTCTCAGTCTTCTCTTTTGCAAACTAAACATTCCCAAATCCTGCAACCTTTCCTCATAAGACAGGGTTTGCAGACCGGTCACCATTCTGGTCGCTCTTTTCTGAACTTGCTCCAGTTTGTTGATGTCTTTTTTAAAATGTGGTGCCCAAAACTGGACACAATGTTCCAGATGAGGTCTGACCAAAGAGGAGTAGAGGGAAATAATGACTTCACGTGATCTAGACTGTATGCTTCTGTTAATACATCCTAGAATTGCATTTGCCTTTTTTGCTGCTGCATCACACTGTTGACTCATATTCAGTCTGTGATCTATTAGTATACCCAAGTCTTTTTCATATATGTCTACACATCAGGAGGCAGGCTCAGACGGTGTTAGGCCCAGTATGGATTGCACGTGATTGCACAAAGGTTAGAAAGGGTACCGTATCCCCAGATAACATGTATGGATAGCGTACACATTCAAAATATATGTCTATACATCAGGAGGCAGGCTCAAACGGTGTCAGGCAAAGTATGGATTTGACGGCCCAGACTACACAGCGGAGGATCAGGGAGAGGTAAAGATTTCAAATGCTGGGGCCCTGCCCAAGCAAGGGGGGCCCAGTCGTGGGCGTCGGTACTGGCACTGGGCCCCTCATAGTACGGCGGTGTGTCTGACGGCGGGTGTGCACCACCACCGTCAGAGACACTTGATTGCACTATGAGGGACCCTGTGCCAGTGCCCGCGCCCAAGAGTCGGCCTACCCACCTGTCCAGGGCAACGGCACTCGCACGGTGTCGTGCGCTAGGTGGTGACCCCGGCCATGGGGGGGAGGCAGCACAG
The DNA here is from genome assembly GCF_039654945.1 of Dendrobates tinctorius. Classification (NCBI taxonomy): domain Eukaryota; kingdom Metazoa; phylum Chordata; class Amphibia; order Anura; family Dendrobatidae; genus Dendrobates; species Dendrobates tinctorius. The sequence continues at coordinate 36,412,199 of NW_027361775.1, forward strand.
TTAGGGAGTTTTAGAAAGTGGCATATGTTGATGTTGGACATTCAGCTGATGCAAAAGGTGAAATAAGTCCCAGGAAGAGGTGGACCAAAGCAAGCCATTTTTCTGTCACCCTATGTGTCATCAGGGGAAGGTGGGACAAAATCCTTGGAAACCCATGCGTGGTTCATTTTAATGAAGGTTAGATCATCCACATTTTGGGTTGACAGACGGGTCCTTTTTTCTGTCAGGATTGATCCAGCTGCACTGAAGACTCTTTCCGATAGCACACTTGCAGCTGGGCAAACGAGCTCCTGTAAGGCATATTGTGCCAATTCAGGCCAGGTGTCCAGTTTAGCGGCCCAATAGTCAAAGGGGAATGACCTGTGTGGGAGAACATCGATATGGGAGGAAAAGTAGTTTGTAACCATAGTTGACAACTGCTGTCTCCTGTCACTTTCCATCGATGCAGTATTACCAGTTGTGTGAGCGGTACTTGAAAAATCAGTCCACAACATTGTCATGAAACCCCTGTCTCCAACGCCACTTCTGCTGTGTGCACCACGAACACCTCTGCCAAGCTGACCCCGGCCCGTACGGCTCGTGTGAGAACCATCACCGCTGCTGTGTGCTGGGAATGCCTCAAGCAACCGATTTACCAGAGTTGCTTGTTTATTAGCCAATATTAGGTCAAGGTTCTCCTGTGGCATGATGTTTTGTAATTTGCCTTTATAGCGTGGATCCAGGATGCTGGCCAACCAGTAGTCGTCATCGTTCATCATTTTGGCAATGCGGGGGTCCCTTTTTAGGATCTGCAAGGCATAATCTGACGTGTGGGCCAATGTTCCCGGTGTCAATGATGCACTGCGAGTGCTGGTTGGAGGAGCACTTTCTGGAAAATCCACATCCCTCCAGTCACGCACAAACCCTGTACCAGAACTTGCCACGCCAACATTTTCACTTGCCCCACGAGATGCATCCTCCTCCCCTAAGTAATCATCCCCATCATCCTCCTCCTCCTCTTCTTCCTCCACCTCGTCCAGGAGAGGTCCCTGAGCAGACAATGGCTGAATGTCATCAAGGATTCCCTCCTCCTCTTCCTCCTCATCAACATTGGCTGCAGAAGCCTGCTCCTTAAGGTGCGTCAAAGTTTGCATGAGCAGACGCATAAGTGGGATGCTCATGCTTAGGATGGCGTCGTCTGCGCTTACCAGCCGTGTGCATTCCTCAAAACACTGAAGGACTTTACAGAGGTCTTTCAGCTTCGACCACTGCACACCTGTCAACTCCATGTCTGCTCTCAAAGTGCCTGGCCGTGTATCCTCCCACAAATGCATTATGGCCTGCCTCTGCTCGCACAGCCGCTCCACCATGTGCAGGGTGGAGTTCCACCTTGTTGCAATGTCGATAATGAGGCGGTGGTTGGGAAGGTGGAGCAATCGCTTCAGCTTCTGCATACGAACGGAGTGTACAGGCGACCGGCGGATGTGCGCACACAGTCTTCGCACCTTCTGGAGCAGGGCTGTTAACTCCGGATAATTTTTGAGGAAGCACTGCACCACCAGGTTCAAGGTGTGAGCCAAGCAAGGTATGTGGCTGAGTTTTGAAAGGGCTATGGCTGCCACAAAATTACGGCCGTTATCACTAACTACCTTGCCTGCCTCAAGATATACACTGCCCAGCCATGACTCAGTTTGTCGCTTCAAGTACTCGGCCAGCACCTAGGCGGTGTGTCTGTCGCCCAAACACATCATCTGCAACACAGCCTGCTGACGCTTTCCACTAACTGCTCGATAGGGGGACACATCGTGTGCAACAGTGGCAGCTGCAGATGGAGTGCTCGTACGACTGCGCTCTGTGGACGAGCTTTCGCTTCTGGAGGAGGAGGAGGGTCGAACGCCTACAGCCAACTGTTTCCTATACCGTGGGCTAGGCAGCACTGTCCCACCACCGCTGTCCCCTGTGCACCCTGCATCCACCACATTAACCCAGTGTGCAGTGATGGACACGTAACGGCCCTGGCCATGCCGACTGGACCATGCATCTGTTGTGAGGTGCACCTTTCCGCTCACTGACTGCTTGAGTGCATGGACAATGTGGTCTTTCACATGATGGTGGAGGGCTGGGATGGCTTTGCGAGAGAAGAAGTGGCGACTGGGTAGGTCATAGCGTGGTACTGCAAAGGCCATGAGTTCGCGGAAAGCTGTGCTTTCCACCAACCGAAAGGGCATCATCTCAAACGAGATTAGTTTGGCAATGTGGGCGTTCAAACCCAGTGTATGCGGATGAGAGACTGAGTACTTTCTTGACCTACTCATAGTGTCTGGGAGGGTGAGCTGGACTTGAGAGCTGCATATGGTGGAAGTAGCGGTGGACAGGGCAGACTGAGAGAGGGTTGATGATGGTGATGGAGTTGGTGTTCTTTCTGATGGCCTAGAATCAGTCTTTCGTTGATATAACAGTGGGATTCCCTGACTGCTGTGGCCTTGCAACGACACCTCAACATTTGCTGCTGTGCTAACCGGTGGGCTTACAGTGGGGGAAACAATGTAGCGTTGCTGACTACCTTCGTTGTGATCAGTTGCACATGTGGCACTTGAGGTTTGGTGTTGTGTCCACGCTTGCAAGTGCATGCTGGTTAAATGTCTAAGCATGCAACTGGTATTCAAATTTTTCAGATTTTTCCCTCGGCTAAAGGTCTTTGCGCACTTCTTACAGATAACCTTGGCCTGATCATGAGGATTTTGTTCAAAAAAGTGCCACACTGCACTCTTCCTACTTTGGCAGACATTTTGCGGCCTAGCACGCTGTGATCTTTTGACCCTCTGGACAAGCTGTCCAGCAACTCTTTTGATGTTTGGAACCTGTCTTTGGAGTGCTCCGGGCCTGCCAGATAACAGCTGTTGCAATGTCGATGTCTGCTGTGGATGCTCCTCATCTGAGCTATTGGAAGCAGCACCCTCTTCCCCCAATGGATGCCAATCTGGGTCAACAACTGGGTCATCCATCACCTCCTCTTCTATGTCATGTGCACCTTCCTCTGTGTCACCGTGTATGGTGGTATAGTTTGCGGGAAGGGGCACCTGAGTCTCATCAGGGTCAGAATCTGGCTCTGTACACTGCGAGGACAATGTAGTGCTCTGAGTGAATGTACCAGCAGAATCATCTATCAGTGGCTGTGCATCAGTGCACTCCATGTCAGATTCATCTTGGCCTGGGTAATTCAACATTTCACTTGATAATCCAGGCATGGTATGTGAAAACAGCTCCATGGAGTAATCAGTAGTATGGCCTGCGTCATCCTTCAATCTTGGTTGGGGTGAAGGACACAAGGAAAGGTGTGGTTCATGAACATGAGCCTCCAATGACGACTCAGTGCTTTTACTTTTTACAACTGAAGAAGAGGAGGCGATAGAGCTGGAGGCTGAGTCAGCAATGTAAGACAAAACTTTTTCCCTATGCTCTGGCTTTAAAAGCGGTTTGCCAACTCCTAGAAAAATAAGCCTTCGAAACCTTATGGAGCCAGACGATGACGCAGGCTCAACACCTCCTGCATTCGGTCCTATTTTGCTCTTGCCACTACCATCAGATCCACCACCAACACCATCATTACCAGCTGCCAACCCCAGCCCAATTCCACGGCCTCTTCCACCAGCCTTCCTCATTTTTGGTAGAAATGTAGACAAAATCCAACAAACTATATAGTAATGTAAAACAAGGTACAAGGTGTCTATAAGACAGGGGAGATTTTGAATTTCTGCACACACTAGTGGACACTGGACACTTTTGGATTGTGTGAGGCCCACTTAATATCTGAGCGCTATGTCACAGGCTCGATGGCACAGCTGTGACCAAAGTGACTAGAGGATAAGGGAGATTTTGAATTTCTGCACACACTTGTGGACACTGGACACTTTTGGATTGTGTGAGGCCCACTTAATATCTGAGCGCTATGTCACAGGCTCGATGGCACAGCTGTGACCAAAGTGACTAGAGGATAAGGGAGATTTTGAATTTCTGCAGACACTTGTGGACACTGGACACTTTTGGATTGTGTGAGGCCCACTTTATCTGAGCGCTATGTCACAGGCTCGATGGCACAGCTGTGACCAAAGTGACTAGAGGATAAGGGAGATTTTGAATTTCTGCAGACACTTGTGGACACTGGACACTTTTGGATTGTGTGAGGCCCACTTTATCTGAGCGCTATGTCACAGGCTCGATGGCACAGCTGTGACAAAAGTGACTAGAGGATAAGGGAGATTTCGAATTTCTGCAGACACTTGTGGACACTGGACATTTTTGGATTGTGTGAGGCCCACTGAATATCTGAGCGCTATGTCACAGGCTCGATGGCACAGCAGTGACCAAAGTGACTAGAGGATAAGGGAGATTTTGAATTTCTGCTCACACTAGTGGACAATGGACACTTTTGGATTGTGTGAGGCCCACTGAATATCTGAGCGCTATGTCACAGGCTCGATGGCACAGCTGTGACCAAAGTGACTAGAGGATAAGTGAGATTTTGAATTTCTGCACACACTAGTGGACACTGGACACTTTTGGATTGTGTGAGGCCCACTTAATATCTGAGCGCTATGTCACAGGCTCGATGGCACATCTGTGACCAAAGTGACTAGAGGATAAGGGAGATTTTGAATTTCTGCTCACACTTGTGGACACTGGACACTTTTGGATTGTGTGAGGCCCACTGAATATCTGAGCGCTATGTCACAGGCTCGATGGCACAGCTGTGACCAAAGTGACTAGAGGATAAGGGAGATTTTGAATTTCTGCTCACACTAGTGGACAATGGACACTTTTGGATTGTGTGAGGCCCACTGAGTATCTGAGCGCTATGTCACAGGCTCGATGGCACAGCTGTGACCAAAGTGACTAGAGGATAAGGGAGATTTTGATTTTCTGCTCACACTAGTGGACAATGGACAATTTTGGATTGTGTGAGGCCCACTGAATATCTGAGCGCTATGTCACAGGCTCGATGGCACAGCAGTGACCAAAGTGACTAGAGGATAAGGGAGATTTTGAATTTCTGCTCACACTAGTGGACAATGGACACTTTTGGATTGTGTGAGGCCCACTGAATATCTGAGCGCTATGTCACAGGCTCGATGGCACAGCTGTGACAAAAGTGACTAGAGGATAAGGGAGATTTTGAATTTCTGCAGACACTTGTGGACACTGGACACTTTTGGATTGTGTGAGGCCCACTGAATATCACTATCACAGCGCTATGTCACAGGCAGAAATTGGCTAGTGTATCACAAACTACAAGGTGTATGTAGAATTGGGCAGAATAGGAATCTCCCTAGAGTGCAGGTCTGTAAGAACGGAACATGTCCTCGACTTATTCTCACAGAGTGACACACTGATAGCTTCACTGTGGCTGTGATAACAGCTGTTACACGGTACTGTGTGAGGAGCGTACACCGCTGTATGGTGTGAAAAAATGCACGCTCAGTACCTCAGCAGGACAAAAAAAAAAATTGGGATTGCTTTTAAAAAAGCAGTTTGCAGAGCAGTGGGTAAACAGCAATGCAGCTGTCAGGAAGCCTTAGAAGGCAGCCTAACAACCAACACCACTGATACACCACAATATAGCCTCCCCTTGCACTGCACACACAGTGACTGGTGTGTTGTACAGGCAAAATCGCTAGCAGCAGAAGCAGTTTTTTTTTCTTCTTCCCTGCCTAACGCTCTCCCTACAGAATCAGCAGCAACCTCTCCCTATGCTAAGATCGGCAGAAGTAAGATGGCGGTCGGCGTGCACGCCCTTTTATACCCCCTGTGACGCCCACCAAAGCAAGCCAATCACTTGCATGCCCTTCTGAAAGATGGTGGTGACCCGTGCCTATGTCATCACGTTGCCCACAGTGTCCGTGGATCCTGATTTGCGCTCTTTTTCAGCCAAACAAACTTTTGAAACGCGACTTTGGCGCGTAAGTCGCCGACCTCGTGGCCGACCTCAACCTAGGGTCGGGTTTCGTTTCATGAAACCCGACTTTGCCAAAAGTCGGGGACTTTTGAAATGTTTCGACCCGTTTCGCTCAACTCTACCTATCATCATCATTTTAGGCGTGCACAAAAACAGATAGCATCTATATGCTTTGCATTACTGTAGCAAGGAGAGCCCACTTAATTTGCGTGTCTCCAGAAGCACAAGCTGAGCACAATGTATTGGGTAGTACAAATTATCTGACTGTACAATGTCATATTTGCAATGTTTACTTTGCATGATCCACTGCATGCTTGTTTCTGAAAAAACACCCATGGAATCAAAATTGTCTCTACACTAGTAATTTTCAGACCGCTGTAATCTTAAAATTGGGTCAATTGATGGAGTCCTGACACTTATTGGCTCTCCAAAAGTAAAATTTTTCATTTTTCTCCCGAGCCCTGATGTGTGGCTAAACACTACAGTTCTGCTAATTATGGGATATTGCCAGCATTCAAGGGAAATTGTGCATACAGGGGTCATATTTACCTATTTTTCCTTGTGAAAAGTTAAAATATGCCCCATAGATTATGCCCCCACAAAATGCTCCATAGATTATGCACCCATAAGATGCTCCATAGATTATGCCACATGAGATGCTCCATAGAATATGCCACCATAAGATACTCCATCCATTATGCCCCACAAGATGCTCCATAGATTATGCTCCCATGAGATGCTCCATAGATTATGCCCCATAAAATGCTCCATAGATTATGCCCCATAAGATGCTCCATAGATTATGCCCCATAAAATGCTCCATAGATTATGCCCCCATAAAATGCTCCATAGATTATGTCCCATAAGATGCTCCATAGATTATGCCCCATAAGTTGCTCCATAGATTATGCCCCATAAGATGCTCCATAGATTATGCCCCCATAATATGCTCCATACATTATGTCCCATAAGATGCTCCATAGATTATGTCCAATATGCTGCTGCTTCAAAAAAATAAAATTAAATACCCACCTCTCATTGCTGGGGGCCTGGTACCGGGTCCTGAGCAGGCAGAGACACAAGCGCGATATGGTGAAAAGGTGCCGGTGTTGCCACTGGCTCAGGGCCCAGCACCTGAAATACTCACCTGTCCCTGGTCCATCGCTACTGTCTGCCATGTCCTGTGTCAGTGACTGTTCAGGCAGCAGAGGGCATGGCATGCACTAACCACATCACCACTCCCTCTGCTGCCTAAACATTGCTGACACAGGACGCAGCAGGCAGCACTAAGCAGCGATGGACCGGGACCAGGTGAATATTGGATATACATACCCCCCTTCTAGCGCAGTCTCTGCAGCCCCCCGCCTCTCCCACAGTCTCCGCTCCTTCCTTCAGAGGTCACGTGGTACCGCTCAATAAACCCATAAATATGCACATATTCATGAATTTAATGAGCGGTACCATGTGACCGCTGAAGGAAGGAAGGGAGACCATGGGAGAAGCGGGGGGTTGCAGAGACACATCAGGTGGGGTCAGCAGGATCTCTGACACCCCCGCTCCCCCTCCCCCACCAACCCCCAGGTATATGACTCGTGGATAAGCTGAGAGGGGGACTTTCAGCCCCAAAAAATGGGCTGAAAATCTCGGCTTCTACACGAGTATATACAATAACAATTTTAGTGGTATAACAGTGGTATACGTTTAAGGATATAACATTTCCATTTTCATCACATTTTTAATTAATTTACACTTAGGAAAAGAGCATAATGTAATGAATAGCCTCTATTGATTACAGCCAAATATCAGTATATAATAAGTATCACTCAAAATGACGTTTTCTTGTAGTATGAAGAGCTTAAATTTTAAGCAGATTCTGGAAAATAATTATAATATACATTTTGTCATGATCCCTGTTACGTTGACAGCCATAACTGCATTATTTAACACAGCTAAAAAGGAAAAGTTAAAAAAAGAATCAATGTGAATTCAGAACTCACCTGTGAATCCATCATTACAGGTACAGGTGTAACTTCCTATTGTGTTAGTGCAGGTGGCATCAGGTGAGCAGATATTGGTCAGACATTCATCAATATCATCACACTGGGTCCCATCACCTAATTTATAAAAAATATTTCTCAGTTAATCGAGGATATTACATTGGAAATAGATGTAATCATGATATGTGTAGTATTCTAACCCTAATTTGGCCTTAATGCCCACACATCGTTTTTTTTCTCATTCCAGGAGTCATAATATTTTTTCTTTTAGTAGACTTAGCTGTATGAGGATTATTTTTTAGTGTGAAGAGTTGTATTTGACAGTGGCACCATTTTAAGGTACGTACAATACAATACTTATTTTATTAACTCCTTATGGGAAGAAATCTTTATTCTGTTGCTCATTGTAAAAATGACAATACCAAATTTATGTTTCATCATTTATGTTTCATCAATTTTTTGCAATAAATATTTTATTTGAAAAAAATTCACTTGTCTTTGTCTCCCCAAAATTTTGGTGTAATCGGTCTTATTTTGGGGTACAAATGAATTTTCAGTCACTTTTTATTGTACTTTTTGTGAGGTGGAATAAACAAAAAAAAGCAGTAATTCTGTCTAGTATTTTCAAACACCACTCATCATTTGGTGTAATTAACACTTCCACATTGTTCTGCAGATTGATTTGATAATGTGATTTTGAATATCAATTTTATTTATCACTTTTTATGTTTTACTGCTTTTGCTATATAAAAAAACATTTTTTTATTAAGTTTTTGGTCACTATATTCTGGAAGCCATAACTTATGTATTTTTATCTGGACAGAATTATGTGAGGACTTTTGCAGGACAAAGAATATTTTGCAGGACAAAATCTGTGACTTTTTGATCACTTTCTATTTAATTATTCCTGTAGAGCAAGGTAGGAAAACTACAATTCTGACATTTTTGTTATTGTGTTTGTGTTCTCCTTAAATAAATACAGATAAAATTTATTAGCATGGGTCAATATTTTTGTGCAAAAATCCCTCATTTTTTTTTTGGGGGGGTGGAGGATCTTACTCTGAGAGCCATAATCTTTTATTTTTTCTGAGCACAGAGCTCTGTGAGAGCTTGTTGACTTGTGTGTAAAAAGCTGTAGTTTGTATTGGTTCTATTTTTTTTCATTATATCTTTATGTGAGGAATCAGCAAAAATAAATTCTGTCATGGGATATAATGATATATCATAACCTCCTGACTTTGAGACATACAGTGGGGGAAATAAGTATTTGATCCCTTGCTGTGTTTGCAAGTTTGCCCATTGACAAAGACATGAACAGTCTATAATTTAAGGGTAGGTTAATTTTAACATTGAGAGATAGAATACCAAAAATAAAATCTAGAAAATCACATTGTATAAATTATATAAATTTATTTGCACTTTGCAGTGAGAAGTAAATATTTGATCCCCTACCAACCATTAAGAGTTCTGGATCCTACAGACCAGTTAGATGCTCCTAATCACCTCCCTACCTGCATTGAGGACAGCTGTCTTACATAGTCACCTTTACAAAAGACTCCTGTCCACAGACTCAATTAATCAGTCAGACTCTAACCTCTACAACATGGGCAAGACCAAAGAGTTTTATAAGGCTGTCAGGGACAAGATCATAGACCTGCACAAAGCTGAAATGGGCTACAAAACCATACGTAAGACATTGGGTGAGAAGGCAACAACTGTATGTGCAATAGTAAGAAAATGGAAGAAATACAAAATGACTGTCAATCGACATTGATCTGGGGCACTATGCAAAATCTCGCCTCGTGGGGTATCCTTGATCATGAAGAAGGTGAAAGATCAGCCTAAAATTACACAGTGGGAACTTGTTAATGATCTCAAGGGAGCTGGGACCACAGTCACCAAGAAAGCTATTAGTAACACATTACGCTGTAAAGGTATAAAATGCTGCAGTGCCCGCAAGATCACTCTGCTCAAGAAGGCACATATGCAGGCCCATCTGAAATTTGTCAATGAGCACCTGGATGATTCTGTGAGTGATTGGGAGAAGGTGCTGTGGTAAGATGAGAAAAAAATTGAGTTCTTTGGCATTAATTCAACTCGCCGTGTTTGGAGGAATAGAAATGCTGCCTATGACCTAAAGAACACCATCCCCATTGTCAAGTATAGAGGTGGAAACATTATGTTTTTGGGGTGTTTCTCTGCTACGGGCTCAGGACTGCGTAACCGCATCAATGGGAGAATGGGTGGAGCCCATGGGAGAATGTAGCGTAAAATCCTGAGTGACAACCTTCTTCTCTCTGCCAGGACATTAAAAATGGGTCGTGGCTGGGTCTTCCAGCAACAAAACGATCCAAAACATATAGCTAAGGCAACAATGGAGTGGCTCAAAAAGATGCACATTATAGGCATGGAGTGGTCTAGCCAGTCTCCACTCTCCAGACCTTAATCCCATAGAAAACTTATGGAGGGAGCTGAAGCTCTGAGTTGCCAAGCGATAGCCTCAAATCTTAATGATTTAGAAATTATCTGCAAAGGGGAGGGGACCAAAATTCCTCCTGACATGTGCACAAACCTCATTATTAGAGTTAAGCGAAACGGGTCGAAAAATTTCAAAAGTCCCCGATTTTTGGCAAAGTCGGGTTTCATGAAACGAAACCCGACCCTAGGATGAGGTCGACCACGAGGTCGGCGACTTACGCGCCAAAGTCGCGTTTCAAAAGTTTGTTTTGCGCTCTTTTTCAGCCAATCAGGATCCACGGACACTGTGGGCAACGTGATGACATAGGCACGGGTCACCACCATCTTTCAGAAGGGCATGCAAGTGATTGGCTTGCTTTGGTGGGCGTCACAGGGGGTATAAAAGGGTGTGCACGCCGACCGCCATCTTACTTCTGCCGATCTTAGCTTAGGGAGAGGTTGCTGCTGATTCTGTAGGGAGAGCGTTAGGCAGGGAAGAAGAAAAAAAAACTGCTTCTGCTGCTAGCGATTTTGCCTGTACAACACACCAGTCACTGTGTGTGCAGTGCAAGGGGAGGCTATATTGTGGTGTATCAGTGGTGTTGGTTGTTAGGCTGCCTTCTAAGGCTTCCTGACGGCTGCATTGCTGTTTACCCACTGCTCTGCAAACTGCTTTTTTAAAAGCAATATCAATTTTTTTTTTGTCCTGCTGAGGTACTGAGCGTGCATTTTTTCACACCATACAGCGGTGTACGCTCCTCACACAGTACCGTGTAACGGCTGTTATCACAGCCACAGTGAAGCTATCTGTGTGTCACTCTGTGAGAATAAGTCGAGGACATGTTCCGTTCTTACAGACCTGCACCTACTAGTTTTGTCTAGCTTTCAAACAGTTAAATATATTTGCTGTTTGATCGCATTCAAAACTATAGAGAGACAGCGTGTGTCAGTCCGTATGCTTAAAAAACACGGAGCTTGACAATTTAACGAACACCGGACAGCCGTGTACGTGCACGCTCCTCTCAGTACCGTGTAACGGCTGTTATCACGGCCACAGTGAAGCTATCTGTGTGTCACTCTGTGAGAATAAGTCGAGGACATGTTCCGTTCTTACGGACCTGCACCTACTAGTTTTGTCTAGCTTTCAAACAGTTAAATATATTTGCTGTTTGATCGCATTCAAAACTATAGAGAGACAGCGTGTGTCAGTCCGTATGCTTAAAAAACACGGAGCTTGACAATTTAAGGTACACCGGACAGCCATGTACGTGCACGCTCCTCTCAGTACCGTGTAACGGCTGTTATCATGGCCACAGTGAAGCTATCTGTGTGTCACTGTGGAAGGATAAGTGGAGGACTTGTTCCGTTCTTACAGACCTACACTCTAGGGAGATTCCTATTCTGCCCAATTCTACATACACCTTGTAGTTTGTGATACACTAGCCAATTTCTGCCTGTGACAGAGCGCTCAGATATTCAGTGGGCCTCACACAATCCAAAAGTGTCCAGTGTCCACAAGTGTGTGCAGAAATTGAAAATCTCCCTTATCCTCTAGTCACTTTTTTCACACCTGTGCCATCGAGCCTGTGACAGAGTGCTCAGATATTCAGTGGGCCTCACACAATCCAATAGTGTCCAGTGTCCACAAGTGTGTGCAGAAATTCAAAATCTCCCTTATCCTCTAGTCACTTTTTTCACACCTGTGCCATCGAGCCTGTGACAGAGCGCTCAGATATTCAGTGGGCCTCACACAATCCAAAAGTGTCCAGTGTCCACAAGTGTGTGCAGAAATTCAAAATCTCCCTTATCCTCTAGTCACTTTTTTCACACCTGTGACATCGAGCCTGTGACAGAGCGCTCAGATATTCAGTGGGCCTCACACAATCCAAAAGTGTCCAGTGTCCACAAGTGTGTGCAGAAATTCAAAATCTCCCTTATCCTCTAGTCACTTTTTTCACACCTGTGCCATCGAGCCTGTGACAGAGCGCTCAGATATTCAGTGGGCCTCACACAATCCAAAAGTGTCCAGTGTCCACAAGTGTCTGCAGAAATTCAAAATCTCCCTTATCCTCTAGTCACTTTTTTCACACCTGTGCCATCGAGCCTGTGACAGAGCGCTCAGATATTCAGTGGGCCTCACACAATCCAAAAGTGTCCAGTGTCCACAAGTGTCTGCAGAAATTCAAAATCTCCCTTATCCTCTAGTCACTTTTTTCACACCTGTGCCATCGAGCCTGTGACAGAGCGCTCAGATATTCAGTGGGCCTCACACAATCCAAAAGTGTCCAGTGTCCACAAGTGTCTGCAGAAATTCAAAATCTCCCTTATCCTCTAGTCACTTTTTTCACACCTGTGCCATCGAGCCTGTGACAGAGCACTCAGATATTCAGTGGGCCTCACACAATCCAAAAGTGTCCAGTGTCCACAAGTGTCTGCAGAAATTCAAAATCTCCCTTATCCTCTAGTCACTTTTTTCACACCTGTGCCATCGAGCCTGTGACAGAGCGCTCAGATATTCAGTGGGCCTCACACAATCCAAAAGTGTCCAATGTCCACAAGTGTGTGCAGAAATTCAAAATCTCCCTTATCCTCTAGTCACTTTTTTCACACCTGTGCCATCGAGCCTGTGACAGAGCGCTCAGATATTCAGTGGGCCTCACACAATCCAAAAGTGTCCAGTGTCCACAAGTGTGTGCAGAAATTCAAAATCTCCCTTATCCTCTAGTCACTTTTTTCACACCTGTGCCATCGAGCCTGTGACAGAGCGCTCAGATATTCAGTGGGCCTCACACAATCCAAAAGTGTCCAGTGTCCACAAGTGTGTGCAGAAATTCAAAATCTCCCTTATCCTCTAGTCACTTTTTTCACACCTGTGCCATCGAGCCTGTGACAGAGCGCTCTGAGATTCAGTGGGCCTCACACAATCCATAAGTGTCCAGTGTCCACAAGTGTGTGCAGAAAATCAAAATCTCCCCTGTCCTATAGACACCTTGTACCTTGTTTTACATTACTATATAGTTTGTTGGATTTTGTCTACATTTCTACCAAAAATGAGGAAGGCTGGTGGAAGAGGCCGTGGAATTGGGCTGGGGTTGGCAGCTGGTAATGATGGTGTTGGTGGTGGATCTGATGGTAGTGGCAAGAGCAAAATAGGACCGAATGCAGGAGGTGTTGAGCCTGCGTCATCGTCTGGCTCCATAAGGTTTCGAAGGCTTATTTTTCTAGGAGTTGGCAAACCGCTTTTAAAGCCAGAGCATAGGGAAAAAGTTTTGTCTTACATTGCTGACTCAGCCTCCAGCTCTATCGCCTCCTCTTCTTCAGTTGTAAAAAGTAAAAGCACTGAGTCGTCATTGGAGGCTCATGTTCATGAACCACACCTTTCCTTGTGTCCTTCACCCCAACCAAGATTGAAGGATGACGCAGGCCATACTACTGATTACTCCATGGAGCTGTTTTCACATACCATGCCTGGATTATCAAGTGAAATGTTGAATTACCCAGGCCAAGATGAATCTGACATGGAGTGCACTGATGCACAGCCACTGATAGATGATTCTGCTGGTACATTCACTCAGAGCACTACATTGTCCTCGCAGTGTACAGAGCCAGATTCTGACCCTGATGAGACTCAGGTGCCCCTTCCCGCACACTATACCACCATACACGGAGACACAGAGGAAGGTGCACATGACATTGAAGAGGAGGTGATGGATGACCCAGTTGTTGACCCAGATTGGCATCCATTGGGGGAAGAGGGTGCTGCTTCCAATAGCTCAGATGAGGAGCATCCACAGCAGACATCGACATTGCAACAGCTGTTATCTGGCAGGCCCGGAGCACTCCAAAGACAGGTTCCAAAAATCAAAAGAGTTGCTGGACAGCTTGTCCAGAGGGTCAAAAGATCACAGCGTGCTAGGCCGCAAAATGTCTGCCAAAGTAGGAAGAGTGCAGTGTGGCACTTTTTTGAACAAAATCCTCATGATCAGGCCAAGGTTATCTGTAAGAAGTGCGCAAAGACCTTTAGCCGAGGGAAAAATCTGAAAAATTTGAATACCAGTTGCATGCTTAGACATTTAACCACCATGCACTTGCAAGTGTGGACACAACACCAAACCTCAAGTGCCACATGTGCAACTGATCACAACGAAGGTAGTCAGCAACGCTACATTGTTTCCCCCACTGTAAGCCCACCGGTCAGCACAGCAGCAAATGTTGAGGTGTCGTTGCAAGGCCACAGCAATCGGGGAATCCCACTGTTATATCAACGAAAGACTGCTTCTAGGCCATCAGAAAGAACAACAACTCCATCACCATCATCAACCCTCTCTCAGTCCGCCCTGTCCACCGCTACTTCCACCATATGCAGCTCTCAAGTCCAGCTCACCCTCCCAGACACTATGAGTAGGTCAAGAAAGTACTCAGTCTCTCATCCGCGTACACTGGGTTTGAACGCCCACATTGCCAAACTAATCTCGTTTGAGATGATGCCCTTTCGGTTGGTGGAAAGCGCAGCTTTCCGCGAACTCATGGCCTATGCAGTATCACGCTATGACCTACCCAGTCGCCACTTCTTCTCTCGCAAAGCCATCCCAGCCCTCCACCATCATGTGAAAGACCGCATTGTCCATGCACTCAAGCAGTCAGTGAGCGGAAAGGTGCACCTCACAACTGATGCATGGTCCAGTCGGCATGGCCAGGGCCGTTACGTGTCCATCACTGCGCAAAGGGTTAATGTGGTGGATGCAGGGTCCACAGGTGACAGCGGTGGTGGGACAGTGCTGCCTAGCCCACGGTATAGGAAACAGTTGGCTGTAGGCGTTCGACCCTCCTCCTCCTCCTCCTCCTCCTCCTCCAGAAGCGAAAGCTCGTCCACAGAGCGCAGTCGTACGAGCACTCCATCTGCAGCTGCCACTGTTGCACACGAGGTGTCCCCCTATCGAGCAGCTAGTGGAAAGCGTCAGCAGGCTGTGTTGCAGATGACGTGTTTGGGCGACAGACACATCGCCGAGGTGCTGGCCGAGTACTTGAAGCGACAAACTGAGTCATGGCTGGGCAGTGTACATCTTGAGGCAGGCAAGGTAGTTAGTGATAACGGCCGTAATTTTGTGGCAGCCATAGCCCTTTCAAAACTCAGCCACATACCTTGCTTGGGTCACACCTTGAACCTGGTGGTGCAGTGCTTCCTCAAAAATTATCCGGAGTTAACAGCCCTGCTCCAGAAGGTGCGAAGACTGTGTGCGCACATCCGCCAGTCGCCTGTACACTCCATTCGTATGCAGAAGCTGCAGCGATTGCTCCACCTTCCCAACCACCGCCTCATTATCGACATTGCAACTAGGTGGAACTCCACCCTGCACATGGTTGAGCGGCTGTGCGAGCAGAGGCAGGCCATAATGCATTTGTGGGAGGATACACGGCCAGGCACTTTGAGAGCAGACATGGAGTTGACAGGTGTGCAGTGGTCGAAGCTGAAAGCACTCTGTAAAGTCCTTCAGTGTTTTGAGGAATGCACACGGCTGGTAAGCGCAGACAACGCCATCCTAAGCATGAGCATCCCACTTATGCGTCTGCTCATGCAAACTTTGACGCACCTTAAGGAGCAGGCGTCTGCAGCCAATGTTGATGAGGAGGAAGAGGAGGAGGGAATCCTTGATGACATTCAGCCATTGTCTGCTTAGAGACCTCTCCTGGATGAGGTGGAGGAAGAAGAGGAGGAGGAGGATGATGGGGATGATTACTTAGGGGAGGAGGATGCATCTCGTGGGGCAAGTGAAAATGTTGGCGTGGCAAGGTCTGGTACAGGGTTTGTGCGTGACTGGAGGGATGTGGATTTTCCAGAAAGTGCTCCTCCAACCAGCACTCGCAGTGCATCATTGACACCGGGAACATTGGCCCACATGTCAGATTATGCCTTGCAGATCCTAAAAAGGGACCCACGCATTGCCAAAATGATGAACGATGATGACTACTGGTTGGCCAGCATCCTGGATCCACGCTATAAAGGCAAATTACAAAACATCATGCCACAGGAGAACCTTGACCTAATATTGGCTAATAAACAAGCAACTCTGGTAAATCGGTTGCTTGAGGCATTCCCAGCACACAGCAGCGGTGATGGTTCTCACACGAGCCGTACGGGCCGGGGGCAGCTTGGCAGAGGTGTTTGTGGTGCACACAGCAGAAGTGGCGTTGGAGACAGGGGTTTCATGACAATGTTGTGGACTGATTTTTCAAGTACCGCTCACACAACTGGTAATACTGCATCGATGGAAAGTGACAGGAGACAACAGTTGTCAACTATGGTTACAAACTACTTTTCCTCCCATATCGATGTTCTCCCACACAGGTCATTCCCCTTTGACTATTGGGCCGCTAAACTGGACACCTGGCCTGAATTGGCACAATATGCCTTACAGGAGCTCGCTTGCCCAGCTGCAAGTGTGCTATCGGAAAGAGTCTTCAGTGCAGCTGGATCAATCCTGACAGAAAAAAGGACCCGTCTGTCAACCCAAAATGTGGATGATCTAACCTTCATTAAAATGAACCATGCATGGGTTTCCAAGGATTTTGTCCCACCTTCCCCTGATGACACATAGGGTGACAGAAAAATGGCTTGCTTTGGTCCACCTCTTCCTGGGACTTGACCTATTTCGCCTTTTGCATCAGCTGAATGTCCAACATCAACATATACCACTTTCAAAAACTCCCTAACTGTGCTGCCCCCCCCATGGCCGTGGTCACCACCTAGCGCATGACACCGTGTGAGTGCCGTTGCCCTGGACAGGTGGGTAGGCCGACTCTTGGGCGCGGGCACTGGCACAGGGTCCCTCATAGTGCAATCAAGTGTCTCTGACGGTGGTGGTGCACACCCGCCGTCAGACACACCGCCGTACTATGAGGAGCCCAGTGCCAGTACCGACGCCCACGAGTGGGCCCCACTTGATTGGGCAGGGCCTCAGCATTTGCAATCTTTACCTCTCCCTGCTCCTCCGCTGTGTAGTCTGGGCCGTCAAATCAATACTGTGCCTGACACCGTCTGAGCCTGCCTCCTGATGTATAGACATATATTTTGAATGTGTACGCTATCCATACATGTTATCCGGGGATACGGTACCCTTTCTCACCTTTGTGCAATCACGTGCAAGCCATATTGGGCCTAACACCGTCTGAGCCTGCCTCCTGATGTATAAACATATATTTTGAATGTGTACGCTATCCATACATGTTATCTGGGGATACGGTACCCTTTCTCACCTTTGTGCAATCACGTGCAAGCCATACTGGGCCTAACACCATCTGAGCCTGCCTCCTGATCTATAGACATATATTTTGAATGTGTACGCTATCCATACATGTTATCTGGGGATACGGTACCCTTTCTCACCTTTGTGCAATCACGTGCAAGCCATACTGGGCCTAACACCGTCTGAGCCTGCCTGCTGATGTATAGACATATATTTTGAATGTGTACGCTATCCATACATGTTATCTGGGGATACGGTACCCTTTCTCACCTTTGTGCAATCACGTGCAAGCCATACTTGGCCTAACACCGTCTGAGCCTGCCTCCTGATGTATAGACATATATTTTGAATGTGTACGCTATCCATACATGTTATCCGGGGATACGGTACCCTTTCTCACCTTTGTGCAATCACGTGTAATCCATACTGGGCCTGACACCGTCTGAGCCTGCCTCCTGATCTATAGACATATATTTTGAATGTGTACACTATGCTATCCATACATGTTATCCGGGGATACGGTACCCTTTCTCACCTTTGTGCAATCACGTGTAATCCATACTGGGCCTGAGAACGGCTGGCGAGCTGTTAAGCAAGCTACAGCACCTGTGGTTTGCACACGTAAGTTTTTCATTTTTTTCAGGAATGACAGTTAGGCCTAATTCCGGAACTGCGGTTGACCTGCACTTACTGGGAAATCATCGTTCGCGGGTAATAATTGTAATCACAGATCCCCATCACTAACGTTGTTCAGCGGGTTATCTTCACCTGTAAGCGACAAACGCTGGCCTTTTCAGTGTAGCGCACATGCAGCCACGGACATGTAAGGGCATGACACACCAGTTATTGGCCAATCTCATGTGCCAGAGCCTCACGTGTCCCTCTAGTAAGCCGGACTCGGACCGCGGGGCATGACGGAGTCTCGTTCGTTAACGGAATTAAGCTTGCAATCTGTGCATCTTTTCTGTAGCTTGCATGGTTGAGGTTTCCCAGGTGGAGTCGAATTAAACCGTAGGCTCCACTCCTGGTGGTGCCCTTCTGCACATTCCTTTAAGGTTCAGCTTTGCAACCATACTGCCCACGTAAAACAAACACTTTGCCTTCATGAACGCTGTTTGGAGGGTCATGACTCGTGGGA
Organism: Dendrobates tinctorius; assembly: GCF_039654945.1. Taxonomy (NCBI): domain Eukaryota; kingdom Metazoa; phylum Chordata; class Amphibia; order Anura; family Dendrobatidae; genus Dendrobates; species Dendrobates tinctorius. The sequence continues at coordinate 36,430,967 of NW_027361775.1, forward strand.
ATAACGCCGCCCAATCAGTTAACCTGCTAGAGAGATCCTTCGTTGCTCGCAAGCATGACATCACACTCCCTAGGAGGAAGGTAATGCCACTGTGGCGACCGCACTCCTGGGGGCGACACAAGTGCACTGATGCCCAGCCACTGCTCGATGAATCTGCTGGTACATTGACCCAGACCACTACATTCCCCTCGCACGCTACACGGCCTGAATCTGACCCTGATGAAACTCAGGTTACCCTTCCCATAGACAGTTCCATCTTACACGGTGACAAAGAGGAAGCTGCAGATAAAAGTGCAGGTTCGGCCCACCCGCCATCAGACACACCACCGTACTATCAGGGGCCCTGTGCCAGTGCCATCGCCAACGAGTGGGCCCCCCCTGCTTGCTCAGGATCACAGCACTTGCAAGGTTGAAATACTGTGCAGTGAGATGGAAGATGGGGACGACGAGGAGTCCAGACTAATACAGGGATTCCCTAGCGAGGAGACTTATTTCATTGTTTTCAATGTTGGGACAGCAATTTTTGGGGAGCACTATACTCTGGAGAATGATAGATGGGGCCCACAATACACTGGAACATTCCAAAGGTGGACATCAGACACTGGAGCAGCATTTACAGGGCCCATTATACACTAGAGCATTAGATATGGGGCCCATTATGTTTGGAGCATTATTTGGGCCCATAAGACAGTGGAGCTTCATCCATGGGGACCAACATATACTGTAGCATTATGTGGAGCTCATCATATACTATTTCAAACATTATATGGGACCAATGATTCTGTATGGAGAAATAGATGGGCCTTGTCATGAGATGTAAAAAGTGAAGTATTTTTCATTGTACTATACCGCTATTTCTCTGCCGTATCGGAGCATGATGAGTTGTGGTATGTGTTAAAGGGGCGCTCTTTCGCCCAGGGCACATGAAAACCTGGAGCCAGCCCTCCCCCCCCACAACTTTAGCCAAATAACCCCCATTTTTCAGTGCGTAACTTGTATTATGAAGTTAATTAAGGTTGACAAGCTTAAGTAAGAAGAATTGATGCTTTTGGCATTCAAATGGGCACTGTAGGTGTGTTTCCTGTCCTCCTCTCACTGCCGACTTTTATTCCCCATTGACTTACATTGGGTTTCGTGTTTCGGGACGACCCCGACTTTTCCCTATAATCGGCCGATCTTGCTCTACCCGACTTTTGGAAAAGTCGGGTTTCACGAAACGAAACTCGACCCTAGAAAACCAAAAGTCGCTCAACTCTACTCATTATTAATTCCAAAAAACATCTGACTCCTGTGCTTCCCAACAATGATTTTGCTACCAAGTATTAAGTGTTGTTTGCCAGAGGGATTAAATACTTATTTCTCACTGCAAAATGTAAATAAATTTATCTCATTCATACAATGTGATTTTCTGAATTTTATTTTTGAAATTCTATCTCTCAATGTTAATATTAATCTACCCTTAAAATTATAGACTGTTCATGTCTTTGTCAGTGGGCAAACTATCAAAATCAGCAAGGGATCAAAGTCTTATTTCCTCCACTGTACCTGATTATAGTATGCACCCAGATTTTAAGTAACAGAAAATTAGAATATTTACTGCGAATTAAATTTTTTTTAGTGATATAAGAAATATGAGAGATTAATTTTAGTATCTTGTACAGTCAGGTAAAATTAATATTTTAATACCATTACTACTAATATATTGTTACAATCTTAAATGGCAAAGCCAAAAGTTTCCCGATAATGGAGCAATAAGCAAATGTTGGGATAAAGGAGAGCCTATAATTTTTTATAAATAGTAGTATTAGTTGATAATACGGGAGTAGACAACTTTTTCTATTTTAACATTGACTACATCATTTTATGATATTTATTATTATTAATTCTATCCTGATAGGGATCATTTAATATTGGCTTCTAGAAGAATCAAAGTGGCTGGAGATATGTGGTCTCGGCTTCATTCTCCCCTTCTTCTCCCCATTCTTGCTTTAATTTGTCACTTTTTAGTTTGCAAAAGCCACACACATTGTAGCCATCTAGACCAAGCAGTCAGACTAGTCATTACAGGCATTTATTAAGGGAGGGCGTGTGGCATGTCTAATAGCACACGAAAAACCATTGAGCCATTGTGATGTGCCAATAACATTATCATAAAAATTAGAAGTTTAAAGCCTTAGCCCTGGAGGAACACAGTTATGTAGCTGGCGTTGCATTGACTTGGTTGTCACTATTCACATATTCAGGCTGTAAACTTTACTGGTTTTATGCTCTTTTCAAAAGAGGAGAGGTTGAATAGGAAAGTAGGAAGAGTATGGCTGGATGTTAAGCAATAGGGGAGGATGGCTTATCAGGAAGTTAAATCCTTCTGAGTAGAAAAAAAATAACACTCTAAAAACTATCTTTTTGTTTAATCTATAGACCCCCACTAACATTACTGAGGAGTGTGAGAGTCAGCTGCATCATAAGATGGTGAAGGCTCACAGTTCAGTAGAGTAGTAAATATAGGATATTTCAACTACCCAAATATTGACTGGCATCATGGTATTTCTTCAACTGCAAAGTGGAGATATTTTCTGAAATTTGTTGCAAGATAATTATATGAGCCAGTTCATCTAAGAACCTACAGGAGGCGATACTCTGTTGGGTCAGGCCATTTACTTTCTAACAATGCAGAAATGAAAATCCTGAAAATCTTAGTACCAGTGACCACAATATCATTCTTTTTTCCATAAACTGTAAAAAAAACCCCTCAAGATTGGGAGTATGAAAACACTTAATCTTAAAAAGACCAATTTCTCAGTTTTAAGGCTGCAGTTCAGGGTATTGACGCTTATCAATGTGAATGAAATGTGCCCAGAAAAGCTGCATCCATGAGTTCTTAAGGAACTCAGCTAATTTGCATTGAGTCTTTAGAAACTGGTACTATCCCAAGCAACTGATGAACAGCTAATGTGGTGCTTATTTTTCATAAAAGCTTTAAGTCTTTACACAATAATTATAATGGCATACAAAAAAAGAAAAAAGAAAACAAATTCCTGAATTTCTGATATTGTTCATTCTGCCTGCCAAAAATCGGAATAGAATGAGAAAATGTTATGTACCCAGAAATGGTACCAATAAAAACGTCAACTTGTCCAGCAAAAGATAAACCCTAACATGACTCTATTGACAAAATTTTGTAAAAATTTATAGCTCTCAAAATATGGCTATGGAAGTCCTTTTTTTTGCAAAAAAAATATTTTTTAGTGTGTGACAGAGGCCAAACATACAAAAACAATATAAATCTATTAATTGTACCAATCCAGAGAATAAATTTGTCTAATCACTTATACCTGCATGCATAATGGCCTGAAAAATAAATAAAATCAATTTTTGACATAGTATTGCGTTGTTCATTTCGCACATTTATCCTGCGTGCTACGCTGAGCGCTTACAGCGGGTGCTCAATTTAAATTTCTGAAAAACATGATTAAAACAGACCCTCTGGTGGAAGATTCCCTATAATGAGGCAAATGGTGATACTGTGGACACCATTTGGCCTATGATAAGGCAGTGTCCGCCCTTTTATGCATGCACAGAGTTATTATCACAAAAATTGGCACTGGTCAGAATTGTAAAATTTGGCCTGGTCAGGAAGGTGAAAACATGCTTGGTGGTGAAGGCATTAATTAAAGCTTTGTCTGTAATCTTCGAGGAAAAATTGGAAAGTTTTACTGACATTTTAAGTTATTATAATACAAGTCCAATTATTATGCAAGGATCTATACATCCACAATTATTAGACATAAATTAAGGGTCTTGCATGAAGTGTTTATAAGACTGAAGTATGTCATATTTGAAAGGAGTTTTCTGCTTTCTGTTTAAAATAAAACATCTGCCTTACTCATTCTCCCCATATATAAAAGTAGTTATGCATATATGGTGAAGCAATTAATGTGGCTTTTGGCCCTCACTAATTAATAGTGTTATTTTACATGACAGGTTCCCTTTAAACAGAATGTATATATGTACACATGTCTTCAATTGACTTCCAATAAAACAGTACATCATATTGTATACATTTTTGGTGCACTCCCATTGTTGACTACAACTCTTAATGCAATAAGATGCATTTCTATTTATACATTTGTTCAACATGTAAGAATTAGAAGCTTTTTTATTATACAATTTGAGAAAATTTGTTAACAGGAAATTGAATCTTTTTAGACAAATTGTCAAAGCCTTGAAATTTCAAAATATCCACTCATCTCTACTATTAAGGATTACATGGTGATAACTATGATGGCTTACCTGAGAATCCATCTTTACAAGTACAGATGAAACTTCCTTCAGTGTTATTGCAGGTTGCATCAGGTGAGCAGATATTATTGATCTCACATTCATTAATGTCTTCACAGTAGGTTTCATCACCTGAATAATATGAAATGATTCATGGTTAAGAGATGTACAGTAGATATGAAGGCTTACTACTCTATATATACAGAAAAGATATATATCTTTGTACCGTGTTGGTCAGTAGGATCTCAGTGCAGGAATGAATGTGTCGCATTGATTTATGGCTTTTTACATCAATTAAGGAATTTGCTGCTAAGACCTTGTGGGGGCATCACAACACAGAACCAGACCCCAATCAGAGGACAATAAAACTTTCTCTCCTTATCTATGAACTGGTCCAATATATATGGCCATAACTCCCCCATAATGATAGTCCTGCTTCACGTCACTTGACTTACCATTGCATTTTTTCTGTGCTGTGGTGTGCATAAATATGTGATTCTTCAGATTTTGTATTAATCAATGCCTGATGAAGAGACCTGAATAGTCTCGAAAGCTTTCAATTTGTTACCATCTTTTCAGTTAGACATTAAAAGGTACAGTATCAACCACTGAGGACTCTCAATTTTTCTATTCTATATATATTCTCTAATCTGCTATTGAAAAATAGGAATATGAAAGCCTAGAGCATGGTTCACCAACTCCAGTTCTCAAGGCCCACCAACAGATCATGTTTTCAGGATTTCATTTGTATTGCACAGGTGAAGCAGTTATCACCTGAGCAATACTAAGGAAATCCTGAAAACATGATCTGTTGGTGGGCCTTGAGGACTGGAGTTGGGGAACCCTGGCCTAGAGAAACATCAAATTGCTTGACTTGCTAAAGCATCAACAATGATAACAACTGTCAGATGCAGAGATGAGCGGATCTTTTGAAATTAATTTTCGCCTTATTTTCCTAAATAATTTAATTTGCAAGTCGCCATAGTTAAAATAACTGTAATGGCCTGATAAATATGTGTAGAACAGGGATGAGCAAATGAGCTCTGTCATACTAGGAGGGAGACATTGCTTGTGCAGGCCTGTGTTTATACAGTATAATGAATCAGAGTCCTGTAGTATTGATACTGGTGCTGAAACTGACAGAGCAACCAACAATGGACAGGAACCCAACAATGAAAGATGCCTTAACTTTGGCTGTTGGGCTCACATATACTAGCCAATCCATACCTTTTTTTCACTGCAAATTTTTCTTAGCAATATTGCAGTTTCATTTTTCCAATATTCCATATCTACATAAAGTAGCATTTTCCTATTTTCTATGGCAGTAATGTGTAAGAGAATGGTCAGCCATAATATACTGAGCGGCTATGATGAATCGGGCAGCCATCTTGTCAAAGTTAGAAAAGATTCAACTTTCACAAAAGAACTAATAAGATGTACTTTTAAATGGAGGATGTGAAATGAAATCATGTCTGCTAGCAGATCTGGTAGGAAAATTGGATCAATAGGGGAATAGGTTAACAAATATATGGTCAATGTGTGTATACGTGATAATGTTGGTAGAGAACAGAATCATTAAAATGTCAAATGCATGAATTTATGGATCAAGCCTGAAAGCAGTGATAAGATTAAGGACAGTAGCTATAGATACCAATGACTTATGTTTTTTAGTGTTGTTTGGGGAAACATTAATTAATGTCTCCGTATTATCTAATATATAAAGCTCAAGTGTGTGTATGTATGCATGTATGTGTGTATGTCCGGGATTGGCATCCGCACCGTCGCAGCTACAGCCACAAAATTTGGCACAGTCACACATCTGGACCCTGAGAGTGTCCTATGCTATGTTGTGAGGCGAAATTTTAACCCCGTGCGTTCCAATTCACCAAACAATTTTGCCCCTTTCTACATAATGGGGAAAAGTGTGTAAATCAAGCCCCGCCCCTCATTATGATGTCATAATGGTTGACTATGGGATGGAGGATGTGTGATGGGTATATGGTCACTGGACTATGGGATGGAGGATATGTATGATGGGTATATGGGCACAGGACTATGGGATGGTGGATATGTATGATGGGTATATGGGCATGGGACTATGGGATGGAGGATAAGTATGATGGGTATATGGGCATGGGACTATGAGATGAAGGATGTGTGATGGGTATATGGGCACTCGACTATGGGATGGCGAATATGTATGATGGGTATATGGGCATGGGACTATGGGATGGAGGATGTGTGATGGGTATATGGGCATGGGACTATGGGATGGAGGATGTGTGATGGGTATATGGGCACTCGACTAAGGGATGGAGGATATGTATGATGGGTATATGGGCACGGGCCTATGGGATCGTGGATATGTATGATGAGTATATGGGCACAGGTCTATGGGATGGAGGATAATTATAATTTGCTATAACTAACCACAGTTAGTTACTATGCCCGGGCAGCGCCGGGCTCTTCAGCTAGTGTCATTATATTCTTTGTTCTAAACCACGTTTCTCTAGAATTATCATGTAAACGCCCTCTGCAGCAAAATGCAGCTTTCTTTGTTCTAATTATGCATAAGAAGTCCCTGTTACTGTTGCTCGGTGCCATTCCACCGCCCTCATGCCGCTGTGCCACACCATGGCCAAGGCACGGAGCCTTATTACCGCCAGACTTCCTAGCGAATCTCTGCCCATCTGAATTCCTGTTTTTGCCCGCATATTTCAACTTTTCTGATTTTCTGTTCTGTTTTGCCATGTATCTCCTGAATAAACCTCAACCTCAGCTTTATAAGAAGATTGTCTGCAATTTTGTCAGGCTCTTCCAACTCTCCCAGTAAGAACTTTCTCTTACATAATGCAGTTCCAATTTTCCAATGTTTTAGATAGATGAAAGGGATAGTGAACTCTCTCTTTCATCTGTACATGGTGTCAGTGCCTCACAGTTATATCCATCACCTATGAAAAAAGCATATCACCTAAAATGAAAGTTTCTTTTAATATTAATATAATATTTTTGTCACGATCCCTGCTGCGTTAAATTGCATAATTGACTACACTTTTAATGTAAACATAGGAATCACAACATATAAGAACTCATCATAGAATCTATCATTGCAAGTACAGAAGAAGTTCCCTATTGTGTTAGTGCAGATTGCATTAAGTGAGTAGATATTTTTGGCCTCACATTCATCGATATCATCACAATTGGTTCCATCTCCAATTAATGTAAAATGTTTACAGTTAACTGAGGATATAACACTAGAGACAGATGAGATAATGAAAATGTATTAATCTTCATATATTATCTTATCAGTTCTTGAAAAAAGGAATATGTAAACCATAACACGTTGAACTTCCAAATGAAATATTTTGACAGAATACCCAAGCTGCTTAACCCTCTCAATACCATGATCAATAGCAATCACAGCACTTAGAAGGTTGAGAGAGAGAAGAGGCTACCTGTCTCATTCCTTGGGTACCTGGCTACCTGTCTCATCCCTTTGGCACCCCAGAAAAGCATTTACGGGCAGGTGATGATAGTCATGGCAGCTGATGGTCAATAATGAACTCCGAGTCAGCCAATTATGGAGTCCTGCTAAACCCAGACAGAAGTAGGGTCCAACAGGAGATCTGCCAGTGCAAACTGGCCGGTCTAATGCATTGCAAATTTAAAAACTCACACAACAAAAAAAGAGAAATTTTTTTTAAAAAAATTGTAAAAATCTAAAAAAACCCCAGAAAATAAAGAACAAAAAAATTTACACCAATAAATAAATATAAACAACAAAAAGTGGCAAAAACTATGCTTTATCATCATATCGCCGAACAACAACTGGAAAAAGACAAGCTAAAAATCATCGAATGTAAATAAAAATGGTAAAGTTGAAAATATTGTCTTGTCCTGTAGAAAACAAACTCACTGATTGTCTGCAGAAAAATAAAAAAGGTACAGCTCACACAATAAGGTGATGCAAAAACTATTTTTTTCGTTTGTAAAATTGTTTTTAGTTTGTAAAAGTGTTAAAACAAAATAATAATATGTGTGGTGTCACTGTAAAGGTACTGTCACACTTAGCAATGCACCAGCGATCCCGACCAGCGATATGACGTGGTCAGGATCGCTGGTGCATCGCTAAGTGGTCGCTAGTGAGCTGCCACACAGGCAGATCTCACCAGTGACATCGCAGTGGTCGGGGGTCACTTCTTACCTGTCAGACAAGACGATCCTGACGTCCTCCCGCCCGCGTCCACGCGTCGCTTGTCTCCACAGCAGGAAACGCAGCAGGAAGCAGACGATGAGAAGCGTCCAGGACGTTCTCACACGATCAGCGATAACCAGCGGGGGAGCGGTCGGAGGTAAGTATCAGACATAGCGATATCGCTAGCAATATCGCTTAGTGTGACAGGCCCTTAAGTGTCCCGACCGAAGGAATAAGGATATCTTATCACTTTTTCTAAACAATGAATGGCATTAAAAAATAATTGCCTAATTTCTGCTTTCTGTTTATTCTGCCTCCCAAAAATCAGAATAGAAAGTGACCAAAAAATGTTACATGCCACAAAATGGTACCTATAAGATCAAGCCCTCACATGACTGAGGATGAAAAATAGAAAAATTGTAGCTCTCAAAATATGGTGATGCAAAAACTTTCTTTTTGTTTGTGAGCTAGTTCTATGTGCTATGCTGATCTCATACATTAGGGTTTCCATTCAAATCTCTGAAATACACAACTCATTCAAAAATTTTTATGAACATTCCCTATAATGCGACAGATGGAGACTCTTGATTCCGTCTGACCTATCATCATCATTTTAGGCGTGCACAAAAACAGATAGCATCTACATGCTTTGCATTACTGTAGCAAGGAAAGCCCACTTAATTTGCATGTCTCCAGAAGCACAAGCTGAGCACAATGTATTGGGTAGTACAAATTATCTGACTGTACAATGTCATATTTGCAATGTTTACTTTGCATGATCCACTGCATGCTTGTTTCTGAAAAAACACCCATGGAATCAAAATTGTCTCTACACTAGTAATTTTCAGACCGCTGTAATCTTAAAATTGGGTCAATTGATGGAGTCCTGACACTTATTGGCTCTCCAAAAGTAAAATTTTTCATTTTTCTCCCGAGCCCTGATGTGTGGCTAAACACTACAGTTCTGCTAATTATGGGATATTGCCAGCATTCAAGCAAAATTGTGCATACAAGGGTCATATTTACCTATTTTTCCTTGTGAAAGTTAAATATGCCCCATAGATTATGCCCCCACAAAATGCTCCATAGATTATGCACCCATAAGATGCTCCATAGATTATGCCACATAAGATGCTCCATAGAATATGCCACCATAAGATACTCCATACATTATGCCCCATAAGATGCTCCATAGATTATGCTCCCATAAGATGCTCCATAGATTATGCCCCATAAAATGCTCCATAGATTATGCCCCATAAGATGTTCCATAGATTATGCCCCCATAAAATGCCCCATTGATTATGCCTCCATAAGATGCTCCATAGATTATGCCCCCATAAAATGCTCCATAGATTATGCCCCATAAGTTGCTCCATAGATTAAGCCCCATAAGATGCTCCATAGATTATGCCCCCATAATATGCTCCATACATTATGTCCCATAAGATGCTCCATAGATTATGTCCAATATGCTGCTGCTTCAAAAAAATAAAATTAAATACTCATCTCTCATTGCTGGGGCCTGGTACCGGGTCCTGAGCAGGCAGAGTCACAAGTGCGATACGGTGAAAAGGTGCCGGTGTTGCCACTGGCTCAGGACCCAGCACCAGAAATACTCACCTGTCCCTGGTCCATCGCTACTGTCTGCCATGTCCTGTGTCAGTGACTGTTCAGGCAGCAGAGGGCACGGCACGCACTAACCACATCACCACTCCCTCTGCTGCCTAAACATCGCTGACACAGGACGCAGCAGGCAGCACCGGGGACAGGTGAATATTGGATATACATACCCCCCTCCTAGCGCAGTCTCTGCAGCCCCCCGCCTCTCCCACAGTCTCCGCTTCTTCCTTCAGAGGTCACGTGGTACCGCTCAATAAACCCATAAATATGTGCATTTTCATGAATTTAATGAGCGGTACCATGTGACCGCTGAAGGAAGGAAGGGAGACCATGGGAGAAGCGGGGGGTTGCAGAGACACATCAGGTGGGGTCAGTAGGATCTCTGACACCCCCGCTCCGCCTCCCCCACCAACTCCCAGGTATATGACTCGTGTATTAGCTGAGAGGGGGACTTTCAGCCCCAAAAAATGGGCTGAAAATCTCGGCTTCTACACGAGTATATACAATAACAATTTTAGTGTTATAACAGTGATATACGTTTAAGGACATAACATTTCCATTTTCATCACATTTTTAATTAATTTACACTTAGGAAAAGAGCATAATGTAATGAATAGCCTGTATTGATTACAGCCAAATATCAGTATATAATAAGTATCACTCAAAATGACGTTTTCTTGTAGTATGAAGAGCTTAAATTTTAAGCAGGTTCTGGAAAATAATTATAATATACATTTTGTCATGATCCCTGTTACGTTGACAGCCATAACTGCATTATTTAACACAGCTAAAAAGGAAAAGTTAAAAAAAGAATCAATGTGAATTCAGAACTCACCTGTGAATCCATCATTACAGGTACAGGTGTAACTTCCTATTGTGTTAGTGCAGGTGGCATCAGGTGAGCAGATATTGGTCAGACATTCATCAATATCATCACACTGGGTCCCATCACCTAATTTATAAAAAATATTTCTCAGTTAATTGAATATGTTACATTAGAAATAGATGTAATCTTGACTGTGTAATATTCTAACCCTAATTTGGCCTTAATGCCCACACATCGTTTTTTTTCTCATTCTAGGAGTCATAATCTTTTTTCTTTTAGTAGACTTAGCTGTATGAGGATTATTTTTTAGTGTGAAGAGTTGTATTTGACAGTGGCACCATTTGAAGGTATGTACAATACAATACTTATTTTATTAACTCCTTATGGGAAGAAATAGAAAAACTATTATTCTGTGGCTGTTTTTTGACATTTTAAAATTTACAATTATAATTAGCTGCAAAAACAAAATATTATCTTAATTCTGTTGCTCATTGTGAAAATGACAATATTAAATTTATGTTGTATCATTTATGCTTCATTTTTTTTGCAATAAATATTTTATTTGAAAAAAATTCACTTGTCTTTATTTCCCCAAAATTATGGTGTAATCGGTCCTATTTTGGGGTACAAATGAATTTTCAGTCACTTTTTATTGTACTTTTTGTAGAGTAAACAAAAAAAAGCAGTAATTCTGTCTAGTATTTTCAAACACCACTCATGATTTGGTATAATTAACACTTCCACATTGTTCTGCAGGTTGATTTGATAATGTGATTTGGAATATCAATTTTATTTATCATTTTTTATGTTTTACTGCTTTTTTAAAAATTATATATTTTGGTCACTACTTTCTGGAAACCATAACTGTATTTTTAACTGGACAGAGTTACGTGAGAATTTTTTTGCAGGACAAACAATATTTTGCAGGACAAAATCCATGACATTTTGCTCACTTTCTATTTAATTTTTCCTGTAGAGCAATGCAGAAAATCTACAATTCTGGCATTTTTGTTATTGTGCTTGTGTTCTCCATAAATAAATAAAAATACAGTTTATTAGTATGAGTCAATATTTTTTTGCAAAAATGCCTCAATTTTTTTTCTTGGGGGGATTTTACTCTGAGAGCCATAATCTTTTATTTTTTCTGAGCACAGAGCTCTGTGAGAGCTTGTTGACTTGTGTGTAAAAAGCTGTAGTTTGTATTGGTTCTATTTTTTTCATTATATTTTTATGTGAGGATTGAGCAAAAATAACAAATTCTGTCATGGGAAATAATGATATATTATAACTTCCTGACTTTGAGACATACAGTGAGGGAAATAAGTATTTGATTCATTGCTGGTTTTGTAAGTTTGCCCACTGACAAAGACATGAACAGTCTATAATTTTAAGCGTAGTTTAATATTAACATTGAGAGATAGAATATCAAAAATAAAATCCCTGATTATAGTATGCACCCAGATTTTAAGTAACAGAAAATTATAATATTTACTGCTAATTAAAACCTTTTTAGAGATATAAGAAATAGGAGAGATTAATTTTACTGTCTTGTACAGTCAGGTAAAATTCATATTTTAATACCATTACTACTATTTTATTGTTACAATCTTAAATGGCAAAGCCAACAGTTTCCCGATAATAGAGCAATAAGCAAATATTGGGATAAAGGCGAGCCTATCATTTTTTATAAATAGTAGTATTAGTCGATAATATGGGAGTAGACAACTATTTCTATTTTAACATTGACTACATCATTTTAGTATATTTATTATTATTAATTCTATCCTATTAGGGATCATTTAATACTGGCTTCTAGAAGACTCAAAGTGGCTGGAGATATGTGGTCTCTGCTTCATATTCTCCTCCTTCTCCCCATTCTTGCTTTAATTAGTCACTTTTTAGTTTGCAAAAGCCACACACATTGTACCCATCTAGACCAAGCAGTCAGACTAGTCATTACAGGCATTTGTTAAGGGAGGGCGTGTGGCATATCTATTAGCACACGAAAAACCATTGATCCATTGTGATGTGCCAATAACATTATTATAAAAAATAGAAGAGTTTAAGGCCGTAGCCCTGGAGGAACACAGTTATGTAGCTGGTGTTGCATTGACTTGGATGACACTATTCACATAATAGGGCTGTAAACTTTACTGGTTTTATGCTCTTTTGAAAAGAGAGGTCGAATAGGAAAGTAGGAAGAGTATGGCTGTATGGTAAGCAATAGGGGAGGATGGTTTACCAGCAAGTTTAATCCTTGTGGGTAGAATTAAAATAAGACACTAAAATTTAACTTTTCTTTTAATCTATAGACTCCCACTAATATTACTGAGGAGTGTGAGAGTCAGCTGCATTATAAGATGGTGAAGGCTCACAGTTCAGTAGAGTAGTAAATATAGGATATTTCAACTACCCAAATATTGACTGGCATCATGGTATTTCTTCAACTGCAAAAGGGAGAAATTTTCTGAAACTTGTTGCAAGATAATTATATGAGCCAGTTCATCTTCTAAGAACCTACAGGAGGGGATACTCTGTTGGATCAGGCCATTTAATTTCTAAAAATGCAGAAATAAAAATCCTGAAAATCTTAGTACCAGTGACCATAATATCATTCTTTTTTCCATAACCTGTAAGAGAAAAAAAAAACCCTCAAGATTGGGAGGATGAAAACGCTTAATTTTAAAAAGACCATTTTCTCGACCATTTAAGGCTGCAGTTCAGAGTATTGATGCTTATCAATGTGAATGAAATGTTCCCAGATAAGCTGTATCCAAGAGTTCTTAAGGAACTCAGCTAATTATCATTGAGTCTTTAGATACTGGTACTATCCCAAGCGACTGATGTACAGCTAATGTGGTGCTTATTTTTCATAAAAGCTCTAAGTCTTTCCACAATAATAATAACTGCATGAAAAGAAGAAAATCGGAACAGAATGCAAAAATGTTATGTACCCAGAAATGGTGCCAATAAAAACGTCAACTTGTCCAGCAAAAAATAAACCCTAACATGACTCTGTTGACAAAAATTTAAAAAAATGTATAGCTCTCAAAATATGGCTATGTAAATACTATTTTTTGTAAAAAAAGTATCTTTTAGTGTGTGACAGAGGCCAAACAAACAAAACCATCCGTTAATTGCACCAATCCGAAGAATAAATTTGTCTTATCACTTATGCTGCATGCATAATGACCTGAAAAATAAATAAAATCACTTTTTGACATAGTATTGATTTGTTCATTTCGCACATTTATCCTGCGTGCTACGCTGAGCACTTACAGCGGGTGTCATGTCCCATGATTTTGAATCATCAGACAGTACTGCATTTTACGATATTGTTGTTTCCATTGCTGTATATAGATCTGTTCCTTTTAGAGGTTTTCTCCTCCCCCCTTGCATGTGACTCTCATTTCTGTAACCCCTCCCTTCTCCATTTTTGAGTCTTCTCCATCTTGGAGACACACGTTTATACAGCTCTGTAGAAGGAAAATCTCTTTTTACCTACTGTAACGTGCATTATGCAAGGATTCTGCCGAGAATAAACCTTCTACTGGACTCTTCAAACTTGCTCTTTTCAGTCGAGTTTAAACTATCTGCGGACATCATTAAACATGAGTAACGGCCAACAGACTCCATGGGTTGGCAGTCTGAGCGCCCACACACTTACAGTTTGGCCATGAGGCAGAATAATAAAAAGAGATTCCTGCAGTTACATCTGTAAAATCGTCTCCAGCTTCTACAAGTCAGAGCAGACATTAGAAGATCTGCTTACATCATATAGATTTCCATCAGCCTGTGTGCAGCACAGCCCCTCCCCCAGCCTTCACCCTGCAGAGACTGTAGCAGATCATATTACACAGATCTCATCTGCCTGTGAGTTACAATGGCTGAAGGAAAGTCTGCAATATCTGAATATGAGGACTCGGCCACTAACAGACCCAGGCGCTCTGCTAAGCCATCACTGAAAGCTACAGAGAACCTTGAAGTCATTAAACATGAACTTTCTTGTAATATAGCCGTCTTATGGCAAAGACTGCAGAGTCACATTAACAGCATCTCCCAGTATGCCTCTCATGAGTTACCAGCAGAGGGAGCCCTTGAACAATTGTACTCTGCATACCAGGCTTACAAAGACACTTGCAGAAAATACATCTCAACGCTACGGAAATTAAATACGCCAGAATCGCTAAAAGAATGTGAGGTCTTCCAACAGCTCAATGTCGAACAAAATAGCACCGTGCGCGACATTGTGAACAAAACAGAAGCAAAAATCCCACAAATGTCAGAAGTAACATCGCACAGATCCAGGTCTGCTAGGAGCTCAAAGCACTCAATCAAGTCAAGTTCATCAAGGTACTCAGCCCTCAGTGAGCAGCTCATAAAAGCGCGTGCCGAAGCAGAATCTTTGAAAGTGCAAGCCATTTTCACCCAAAAGAAAGCAGAGAAGGAAACAGTATCTGCACGCAAGAAAGCAGAGATGGAAGCGGAATCCGCACGCAAGAAAGCAGAGATGGAAGCCGAATATGCACGCGAGAAGGCGGAAATAGAAGTCCTGTAGAAGGAATACGAACATGCAGCAGCCGTGGCAAAGCTAAAGGTCTTCGAGCAGGCTCTAGGTGGGAGCCAAGGAGGCAGCATCAATTCGTACGAACTCGACATGGAAGACCCACTTAAGCGCACAAGAAATTATGTGCTGAGCCAAACCAACGAACCCCTGACCACCAACAACATTCCCAGCAGCACCCATCTCTCTCTAGAGCATCAGGACGTCGATCCGCCTGCAGATTCTAGCTTTCACGGTCAGTCAAATGAACCACAAACATTCAAACCCGAACCTTCTTCATGTGTCAGTACACAGCCTGACCCTACACCTCAGCCAGTGCCATACGCCAACGTCTACATGCAACCTAACATGCCGACAAGGCACTGCGCTCCTGATAACTGTGTGGTTCCAGTCCCGCATACAACAGAGATCATATGCCACAAACCGGTTGCTGGTCTAAATGCCTACACCACTCCGTATCTTCCCATGTTCTTGAACCAAGAAGCTAAGACCCATGCTAACAGCATCACTCAGCTGGCAAATGTTACTCCAAAGTCAGAAAGAACAGACATGGCTGATTTTGCGAGGCTAATGATACGCCGAGAACTCACCAACACCGGTCTCAGAAGGTTCGACGACCAGCCTGAGAATTACAGAGGTTGGAAATATACATTTAAAGCCGCAATTAGTGATCTTGGCATCACTGCTGCTGAAGAGCTGGATCTGCTAATCAGGTGGCTCGGACCTCAATCCACGGAGCGGGTTAAGAGGCTCAGATCCGTCCACATCAGTAATTCAGCAGCTGGTCTCATGGCTGCATGGGAAAGACTAGAACGTAGCTTTGGCAGTCCTGAAGCCATAGAGAATGCACTGTTTAAGCGTCTACAGGATTTCCCCAAAATATCTGGCAAGGACAGTTCAAAATTCCTAGAGCTCAGTGACCTACTCCTAGAGCTCCAGTTAGCCAAGGCAGACACGCACCTACCTGGTCTTAGCTACCTGGATACCGCTTGGGGCGTTAACTGAATAGTTTAAAAGCTGCCATACAATATACAAGAGAAGTGGGCCACTATTGGATCAATGTACAAAAAAGCCAATCAAGTCTCCTTTCCTCCATTTTCCTACTTCTGTGAATTTATCAAGGATATCGCAGAGCGTAAGACCGACCCGAGTTTTTCCTATGTAGAACCCAGCGGACCTGGTCCAACTCCTCCTAATTATGAGGGTCCACGTACTAAGTTGAAAAGCCAAGGAGGCCCAGTGTCAGCGAAAAAGACCGACATCCTTCCCACACCTACATCAGCTCCAAACCAGAGCAACACAGGGGACAAGGTTGAAGATCCTAATCGTATGTGTCCCATTCATAAGAAGCCACATCCCTTAAAGAAGTGCATGGGCTTCAGAAAGAAGCCGCTCCACGAATGCAAGGAACTTCTAAAGACGTTTGGTGTATGTTACAGATGTTGTGCTTCTACTGAACACTTTGCTAATAACTGTAAAATTCCTATTAAGTGTTTGGAGTGTGACAGTGAGGACCATGTGCAAGCACTCCATACATCCCAGCCTACCTCTGCTCAGCTCACACCTTCCATACTCACCACAAGCTATGGCAGGGAGGAAACAGAGCAAGCAAGTACTAAGAAAGGTATCATCTTCATGCACAGAAGTTTATGGAGAAGACCTCTGGGACAAGTCATGTGCAAAGATATGCCTGGTGAACATATATCCTAAGGGTCAGCCCGAAAAGAGCACAAGGGTGTACGCCATCCTGGATGATCAAAGCAACCGATCACTTGCAAGGTCAGAGCTCTTTTGATTTGTTTGATTTAAAAGGAAATGCTTACCCCTACACCTTGGGTACTTGCAGTGGTGTCACAGAGGTCTCTGGGAGAAGAGCCAATGGACTTATAGTATCTTCACTTGAGAACAACGTAGAGATACCTCTGCCTACACTCGTTGAGTGCAACCAGATACCATCCAATAGAGAGGAGATTCCAACGCCAGAGGTTGCTCTTCATCACCCTCATCTAATGACGATAGCCAACAAGATACCAGCTCTTGACAACAGTGCAGATATCCTGATCCTGCTCGGTAGAGTGTTAAATATTATTAGTTATGGATTTATATATTAGTTATGGAGTTGTATTCTTATTACACTCAGTTCTGTACTGGACATTGCCTTCCACTGACACTGCATGTGCTATTTTAGCAAGTGGTAAATGTCAACTCCTCTACATATGTAAGTTTAGCTCATGGTAAAAAGTTGACTCCATATATACAGAGATCACGTGCTTTAAGAGACGTATATAATTCATGGCTTACTGTAGAGGTAGCGCTTGCTCCCTCCCCATCATGAGACACAGACGTGTGGAAGTCATCTGTGCTGGGCCATGACATTACGAACAGCTGGTATGTAACTTTGCTACGTGAGAAGCCGAACAGAGACAGACGCCATTTCCCATGTGGGATCCCAGAGAAAGAAGGTTACAAGCTTTGCTATGAACAAATGGACAATCTCTTTATAATCATGCACCTATTTTTATGTTTTTCTGTAATAATCTTTTCTTTGATGGAAGTATTTTACAAGAATGCGCATTATTTTACATAGAGACATTCTCCGACTGCATAAGGTACGTCAGCAGATCAATGGACCACATGAAGCTCCATTTGCTCAACGCTTTGATCTAGGCTGGGTTATCATAGGCAACGTCTGTATAGACAAGATGAAGAGGCCTACAAAGATTTACTCATGTAAGACTCATGTCTTGCCAAATGGTCGCAGTACATACTGTCAACCATGCCCACATCACTACTAGGTGAAAGAAACACTGAGTGACTGTAAGCGGCAGCTAGAAACCTATGAGAACATGAATATATTCTGGTCCTGTGACGAAAACCTCAGGTCAACGGTGTTTGATTCTACAAATGAAAATAACAAGTTGGCACCAGCAAGAGAGGACAAAGAATTCATTAAGGTCATGAACAAGGAATTCACCCAGTTTGACTCCAACAACTGGACAGCACCCTTACCCTTTCGTTCTCCAAAGACAAGTTTGCCAAACAATCTGCAGCAAGCAACTGCAAGACTTGCATCTTTAAAACGAACTTTAAAAAAGAAACCAGAGATGGAAAAACATTTCCTCGACTTCATGCAGAATATCTTTGATAGAGATCATGCAGAGCCTGCTCCACAACTAAAGGAAGGAGAAGAATGCTGGTATTTTCCATTCTTTGGTGTCTACCATCCTCGCAAACCCAATCAAATCAGGGTGGTGTTTGACTCCAGTGCCCAGTATGAAGGTATTTCTCTCAATAACCTGCTCCTCACTGGACTCAACCTGAACAATAGTCTCATAGGAGCCTGCAAAGAACATCAGCTTGATCATTTCTTAACCGACAATGGGTGCGCTTGGGTGTTCAACCCTCCACATTCATCGCATACGGGAGGATCCTGGGAGCGCATGATTGGAACTGCACGAAGAATTCTTGATTCAATGCTGCTGGACCACAAGCTGCCACTCACCCATGAAGTCTTGGTCACCTTCCTCGCGGAAGTGTCTGCAATAATAAATGCCAGACCGCTGGTGCCGGTATCGTCGGACCCTGATCCCCCAATGATCCTTACACCAGCAACTCTTCTTACACAGAAAATTGGAACCGCCACAATTCCTCCTGGAAATTTCAACCACAAGGACATGTACAGACGTCAGTGGAAGCAGGTACAACACCTGTCTAATGTCTTTTGGCACCGTTGGAAGACGGAATACCTGCATCTGCTCCAGAGCCGTCACAAATGGCAAACAGCAAAACCTAACCTCCAAGAAGGAGACCTCGTCCTCCTAAAAGACAAAGAAGCTCATCGCAACGACTAGCCAATGGGTCTTATCACCAAGGCTATGCCCAGTGAGGATGGAAAGACCCGAAAGGTGGAAGTCAAGGTAACAAAAGGTGGTTCATCACGACTTCTCCTTCGCCCAGTCACCGAACTTGTACTGCTTCTACCAAAGGAGGACATCACATAAAAGATATTTCTACTGGACACAGCTCATGATGGAGAGCATACCGACATACACCCTTAACTGTCAAGAACTTGAACTTCATCTTTGGATTGTTTGGGTTGGTGGAAGTGTTGGCACGTTGCGGCTTCCCCAATCTGAAGATAGGTTCTCCTATGGACTTGGACTATCCATCCGTTAAGGACTTCACGTCATCAACCAAGAATTGGACTTACAACTGTTACAGTTTATTTGCATGTTGTGTTTCTTCTTTTATTGTCTTTCAGGCTTCTAGCACGCCGTTGATCATCATCGTAACACGTCATGTCAAGTTGAATCATCATGAAATCTAAAGATTTCAGATGGGGAGCGTCATATCCCATGATTTTGAATCATCAGACAGTACTGCATTTTACGATATTGTTGTTTCCATTGCTGTATATAGATCTGTTCCTTTTAGAGGTTTTCTCCTCCCCCTTGCATGTGATTCTCATTTCTGTAACCCCTCCCTTCTTCTCCATTTTTGAGTCTTCTCCATCTTGGAGACACACGTTTATACAGCTCTGTAGAAGGAAAATCTCTTTTTACCTACTGTAACGTGCATTATGCAAGGATTGTGCAGTCTCAGAAACGTTTCGGCCCACAACAGGCCTTCGTCGGTCTGCCGACTGATGTCACAGTGTGGTGACTAAATGCAAGTCCAAAAGAGACTAATTTCTTATATATCGATTCCTGCTATCAAGGTTGGTGCAGGTGTGCACTGTGCACTCACTTGATACTGTTTGCGTATGGGCTGGTAAACTAGCCAGACTCAATATATATTGATTTTGATGCGGTATCTAACTCCTTGGATTCAAATTAAGATGATGCACATTGTGAGATGCTTGGCCATGTAAGACAGGCGTTTGATATGGAAAACTAAGTGCTCTTCAACCAGGGGTCCATCCAGGACTGTAGCTTGTGGAGGTCGGTTTGGGTTGTGCAGATCAAAATGCGGTATCCACCGCTGTCATACACCGCTGTATGTTAATGTTAATAACCAGGTCAATTGTTACCATTCTGACCACTGTCCCTTTATGAGGTAATAACTCTGGAATGCTTCCATTAATCCCAGTGATTCTGACACTGTTTTCTCATGACTAGTGTTGAGCATTCCGATACCGCAAGTATCGGGTATCGGCCGATACTTGCTGTATCGGAATTCCGATACCGACTTCCGATATTTTTTCAATATCGGAATTCGGCATCGGAATCGGAAGTTCAGTTGATTGACGGCCTGACGTCATCATGATGCGCGGTGTGTGCGCATCATGATGCGCCGTCATTTCGGGCCTTCCGGGGGTCTCTGCCGGCCTGCCGGGGGGCTGTGCCGGCCTGCCGGGGGGCTGTGTGGACTGCCCGGGGTCTCTGCCGGCCTGCCGGGGGGCTGTGCCGGCCTGCCGGGGGGCTGTGCACCCTGTGGGGGTCTGTACCGGCCTGCCGGGGGGCTGTGCCGGCCTGCCGGGGGGCTGTGCTGATGTCCGGGGGTCTGTGCAAGCATCGTCCGATGGGACTACAAGTCCCATCGGGCGATGCCTGCTACCATGACAGTGATTGACACATTAGCCAATGATGGGACAGTAGTAGTCCCATCATCCGGCTAATGTGTTAAATGTTAAAAAAAAAAAAAAAAAATACTACATACATACTACATGCTACATACATACTACATATATACTACATACATACTACATACATACTACATACATACTACATGCATGCTACATACATACTACATATATACTACATACATACTACATACATACTGCATGCTACATACATACTACATACGTACTACATACATACTACATGCATGCTACATATATACTACATGCTACATACATACCACATACATACTACATGCATGCTACATATATACTACATGCATGCTACATACATACTACATATATACTACATGCATGCTACATACAT
Organism: Dendrobates tinctorius; assembly: GCF_039654945.1. Lineage (NCBI taxonomy): Eukaryota > Metazoa > Chordata > Amphibia > Anura > Dendrobatidae > Dendrobates > Dendrobates tinctorius. The sequence goes on from NW_027361775.1 coordinate 36,452,398, forward strand.
ACTACATGCTACATGCATGCTACATACATACTACATACATGCTACATATATACTACATACATACTACATATATACTACATGCATGCTACATATATACTACATACATACTACATATATACTACATGCATGCTACATATATACTACATACATACTACATATATACTACATACATGCTACATATATACTACATACATACTACATATATACTACATACATGCTACATACATACTACATACATACTACATATATACTACATGCATGCTACATATATACTACATGCTACATACATACCACATACATACTACATACATGCTACATATATACTACATGCATGCTACATACATACTACATATATACTACATGCATGCTACATACATACTACATGCTACATGCATGCTACATACATACTACATACATACTACATGCTACATACATACCACATATATACTACATACATACAATACATTCATACAATACATACATAGACATACAGTACATATAACATAGAGTAACATACTTACCAATACTTGTCACATTGTTCCCCGAAGCCATTGTCTTTCCGGAATAAATATTAACATAACAAACCACAAAAATACTCACCCACGATCCGAAGCAGTCCACGAGTGTGTCCCACGACGATCTTGGGTAGAGAACTGCAGCATCAGATGATGCTGCCGTTCTCTACGGGCTGCAGGAATCCAATGACGGAAGGTAGGTATCCTTCCGCACTGTATTCCTCCGCCACTTAAAAAAAAAAAAGTCCCTAGTCTCACTTTATGCCATTGCTGTGTGGGAAATTCCCACACAGCAATGGCATAAAGTGAGACTAGGGACTTTTTTTTTTTTTAAGTGGCGGAGGAATACAGTGCGGAAGGATACCTACCTTCCGTCATTGGATTCCTGCAGCCCGTAGAGAACGGCAGCATCAGCTGATGCTGCAGTTCTCTACCCAAGATCGTCGTGGGACACACTCGTGGACTGCTTCGGATCGTGGGTGAGTATTTTTGTGGTTTGTTATGTTAATATTTATTCCGTAGACGACAATGGCTTCGGGGAACAATGTGACAAGTATTGGTAAGTATGTTACTCTATGTTATATGTACTGTATGTCTATGTATGTATTGTATGAATGTATTGTATGTATGTAGTATATATGTGGTATGTATGTAGCATGTAGTATGTATGTAGCATGCATGTAGCATGTAGTATGTATGTAGCATGCATGTAGTATATATGTAGTATGTATGTAGCATGCATGTAGTATATATGTAGCATGCATGTAGTATGTATGTGGTATGTATGTAGTATATATGTAGTATGTATGTAGTATATATGTAGCATGTATGTAGTATGTATGTAGCATGCATGTAGCATGTAGTATGTATGTAGCATGCATGTAGTATATATGTAGTATGTATGTAGCATGCATGTAGTATATATGTAGTATGTATGTAGTATATATGTAGCATGTATGTAGTATATATGTAGCATGCATGTAGCATGTAGTATGTATGTAGCATGCATGTAGTATATATGTAGTATGTATGTAGCATGCATGTAGTATATATGTAGCATGCATGTAGTATATATGTAGTATGTATGTAGTATATATGTAGCATGTATGTAGTATGTATGTAGCATGCATGTAGCATGTAGTATGTATGTAGCATGCATGTAGTATATATGTAGTATGTATGTAGCATGCATGTAGTATATATGTAGTATGTATCATGTAGTATGTATGTAGCATGCATGTAGTATATATGTAGCATGCATGTAGTATATATGTAGTATGTATGTTGCATGTAGTATGAATGTAGCATGTATGTAGTATGTAGTATGAATGTAGCATGTATGTAGTATGTAGTATGAATGTAGCATGTAATTTTTTTTTTTTTTTTTACATTTAACACATTAGCCGGATGATGGGACTACTACTGTCCCATCATTGGCTAATGTGTCAATCACTGTCATGGTAGCAGGCATCGCCAGATGGGACTTGTAGTCCCATCGGACGATGCCTGCACAGACCCCCGGAGCCTGCACAGACCACCGGCAGGCCGGCACAGCCCCCCGGCAGGCCGGCACAGCCCCCCGGCAGGCCGGCACAGCCCCCCGGAGCCTGCACAGACCACCGGCAGGCCGGCACAGACCACCGGAGCCTGCACAGACCCCCTGGCAGGCCGGCACAGCCCCCCGGCAGGCCGGCACAGCCCCCCGGCAGGCCGGCACAGCCCCCCGGAGCCTGCACAGACCACCGGCAGGCCGGCACAGACCACCGGAGCCTGCACAGACCCCCTGGCAGGCCGGCACAGCCCCCCGAAAGGCCCGTACAGACCCCAGAGAGGCTGTACAAGGGCAGGAAAGGGTTTTTCTTATTCCGATACCGGAAGTCCCATTGACTTGAATGGGACTTCCGGTATCGGAATCGGCGATACCGATACTTTTTTTAAAGATCGGCCGATACCATCCGATACGATACTTTGAAGTATCGGATGGTATCGCTCAACTCTACTCATGACATATTGTACTTCATGTTAATGGTAAAATTTCATTGATATAACTTGCATTTATTTGTGAAAAAAATGGAAATTTGGCAAAAATTTTGAAAATGTCACAATTTTCCAACTTTGAATTTTTATGCCCTTAAATCACAGAGATATGGCACACAAAAAAATTAATAAATAACATTTCCCACATGTTTACTTGATATCAACACAATTTGGGAACCAACATTTTTTTTTCTTAGGAATTTATTAGGGTTAAAAGTTCACCAGCGATTTCTCATTTTTACAACACCATTTTTTTTAGCGACCACATCACATTTGAAGTCACTTTGAGGGGTCTATATGATAGAAAATACCCAAAAGTGACACCATTCTAAAAACTGCACCCCTCAAGGTGCTCAAAACCATATTCAAGAAGTTTATTAACCCTTCAGGTGCTTCACAGGAATTTTTTGAATGTTTAAAAAAATGAACATTTAACTTTTTTTCACAAAAAGATTACTTCAGGTCCAATTTTTTTTATTTTACCAAGGGTAACAGGAGAAATTGGACTTCAAAAGTTTTTGTGCAATTTGTCCTGAGTACGCTGATACCTGATATGTGGCAGGGAACCACTGTTTCGGTGTATGGCAGATCTCAGAAGGGAAGGAGTGCCGTTTGACTTTTTCAACGCAAAATTGGCTGGAATTCAGATCGGACGCCATGTCACGTTTGGCGAGCCCCTGATGTGTTTAATCAGTGGAAACCCACCACAAGTGACCCCATTTTGGAAACTAGACCCCCCCATGGAACTTATCTAGATATTTGGTGAGAAATTTGAACCCCCAAGGGCTTTACAGAAGTTTATAACATACAGCTGTACAATTAAAAAATCATATTTTTTCCAAAAAAATGATCTTTTCACCCCCAATTTTTATTTTCCAAAGGGTAACAGGACCCCAAAAGTTATTGTGCAATTTGTCCTGAGTACGCTGATACCCCATATGTGGGGGTAAATGACTATTTTGGCGCATGACAGAACTCAGAAGGGAAGCAGAGCCAAATGACTTTTTTCGGCTGGAATTGAGATTAGACACCATGTCGCGTTTGGAAAGGCCATAATGTGCCTAAACTGTGGAAACTAGACACCCCAAGGAACTTATCTAGATGTGTGGTGAGCACTTTGAACCCCCCACTGCTTCACAGGAGTTTATAATGCCCGGGCGTGAAAATAAAAAAATCATATTTTGTGTGGCCCTCTGTATGTAACAGAGGACATTATTCAACTCACTTTGAGTTGAATTAGGCAGAGTGATTGAGATAAGGGATTTTTGTTATCTTCTCTTTGTAAAATCAAATGACCACTGAAAAGTGAAAGAAAAAAAAATCCCTGAATGAGCACGTATGAATGAATCATCACACATCATTTTGTGTCAAGAAATTGTTACCTTTCTATTTTTTGTGGGAGATCCCGGACAGATGCGTTATGGATATTTCAATCTACATCTGAGATTGAATGAATTGAGTAATGATATACAGTAGCTCGTGTTATATGTGGCATTACATTGTAAAGTTTCCGGGATGTATTTGGTCAGAAAAGGGTAAGACTCGATTACTCACATTATAGTTACCTGCTCTTACAGTGAAATCCCGTGATTTTGAGTTTTTTTTGTAGAAATTGATTTTGATTAAATCTAAAGAGCTACAGCATTCTCTGTTACTTTGTGAAGGACACTACATTCTGATGGGAGGGGGGAATGAAAGAGCTGCACGGTTTTGCACTCCTCTCCTCTTATCTCTGCTGAGTGACTAATAGGGGGCACAGAGTTGCTCTCAAGATTCTCTGTGCTTGTCCTTGGTGCAATGCTCGCTATTAGATTTGTGCATTTTAAAGCAACAGTACTTAATTGAAGTGGAATGAAATTTTGCAAGTTGAAGTTGGAAGTTGAAAGTAGAATATGGTGCTTAGTTTAGAAGGAAATTGTAAGTGATTGTTTGGTCATTAATGTGTTTGAACCTGCTTCTAGTTGTGTGATTAATTTGTATAGCATGTTGTGGATCAACAAAGGAGGCAGCCGACTGTATTGCTGATAAAGTAGGTTAGAGGCCTATCACACCTGGGCCTTCTTACGTTAGTCAGCTGGTTTTTTTGTTGTGGGTGAGAGGCGAGGGCAAAGAGCCTTCTGGATACACCTTGGCAGGCTCACTCTGACTTGCTATGTGTGGGCTGTAAGACAGAGGTCCAGGCACACAGAAGGGCATTTCAGAAGAAAGATGAGCTGTCTAAGTTGAAGCAGCCTTCCCACAATCCATGGAGCAGGGCTGGAAGGAAAAAGGCCTATTCCTATTCTAGCCAGCTGATCTTACGGGTGAGAGGCAGAGAGCCTTCTCGTTACATCCTGTTGGTCTTCCGGGTGAGAGGCAAGGAGCCTTCCCGCTACACCTTGGCAGGCTCTCTCTGACTTGCTAAGTGTGGCCTGTAAGACAAAGTCAGGCACACTGAGAGGGCGTTTCAGAAGAAAGGTGAGCTGTCGGGAGGAAAAGTTGAAGCCATGGGCAACTTTTTCTGTGTACAGTCGGTGCCCCCAATGGGATCCAAGACAGCTATGCAAATTGAAAAAGACAGAGAAGAAAGGAAGCAGTAAAACAAGTGGGACCAATATTGAAAAAGGCAAAAATACCAGAGTGTGAATGTTTGGATGTACAAAAAAAAGGCACAGACAAGGGAAGAAAATAGCAAGTGAATAAATGATGTTTGAGAATGTACAGCAGTACAGAAGTAAGGTGTATTAGGAATGCTTTGATTGACAAAGTTTAACCAGAGACCCAGACAAAACAGATGGACTTGTAAACACTGTGGTCAGACTCAGACAAACCCAGACTGAATAGCTACTTGTGTGACCTGTGCTACTGACCTAAGCGAGTTGCACTAAATCCTGTCCAGACAAGATCATATGTAGTGACATAAGAAGCTGACATAATAGTGTGGTTAGTGGGGACATTGACCTTTGAGGAGTAAGCTGACAGTAGACACCAGACGACCAACCCCATCAGGACTTAGAAGGGCGACTAGAATAAGAAAGATGCAGGTGTATTAGCCCTGGGGCCCCTCTGACCAGCTAGCTTTGTTGAAGCAGTTGCCTGACCCTGAAAACCAACCATTCCCCTTTTTACAGACACATAAAGGAAGTACAGCAGACATATAAGTGTACCTGGGCAGACATAGAGAGGTTGGTGAGTTTAAAGGGAGGTGACATACTAGGACATCTATTTAAGACACATACAGATGTGGCAAAGAATTAGGCTTGGGGCATGGATGATAAATCTGCACGGTCTGGGGAGATGTACGTGAGTCACTAAAACAATGGGCTACAATGGAACAATCAGAGCAGTCTGTACTCCTGACTAACGTGACACAGCAAAAAGGAGAGCGTGTAGAGATGTACTTTGGATGGTCACAGCTGAAATGGGCAGACATGGGGTACATTTGCATAATCCCACTTGATGTTAGAATACTGGTGAATGCATTCATTGATGGTAAGAAAGTCTTACAAAACGCAGTACAGCCAGCCAGACCTGAATGGAGATATGTAGATCCGAAAGACCTCCTTAAAGTAGCTAAAGTAGTTGAGCAAACAAGGACAATAAGACAACCTGTCATGTATGCTGGAACACAAGGAAAACAGTGGAGACGTAATAAGGGACCAAGGGACCTAGATACAGTGAGGTGCTGGAATTGTGATGCTTACAAAACTTATTGTTAGTAACAATACCCCTATGAATTTACTGTCATGATTAAATTCGAAAAAAAAAGAGGAAACACTCCTCCTTGTTTAAAACAATACCCCTTGAGCCTAGACAAATCAATGGCCCCGAGCAGAGATATTAAAGAGTATGTTAAGGCAGGGGTTCTAGTGCAAAGATCTTCCCCCTGCAACACCCCTTTGTATCCCATTATGAAAAAAGGACCGAAGGGTTCCCCTATAACTTATAGAATGGTTCACAACTTACTGTAAGGGCTGTTAATGATGTTACAGAAAGTGTGACCTCAATTGTCCCTAACCCACACACGTCTGTCACAGATCCCAGTGATGTCAAAATGTTTCACAGTCATTGATTTGGCTAATGCATTTTTCTCTGTACCCCTGCACCCTGACTGTCAGTATCTTTTTTTCCTTTATTCATAAAGGTAAACAAATTGTTGGACAGCCCTCCCACAAAGGGGGAAAGAAATCCCCTGCCATCTACTGAGCAGCAATGGCAGGGATCCTTGAGTAGTGGCAATCACCTCCTCCGCAGATTGTACTATTACAGTACGTGGATGACCTTTTGCTGTTCTGCCTGGACCAGAGGTCCTGCAGGGAAGCTACAGTTTCCTTGCTATGTTTTTTTTAGCAGAAAAGGGTTGCAAGGTCTCACGTAACAAATTACAGTATTGCAAACAAAAGGTGACATTTTTGGGATATTGTATTGCCTAAGGTACCGGACACCTGACTGAAGACAGAAAACAGGCAATTCAAAATCTCCCTCTACCCAGGTCACATCAGCATCTACGCACCTTCCTAGGTTTGGTGACCTACTGCAGGCTTTGGATAAGGTCTGCTTCACAAATGATGCAACCACTTTATGACTGCTTGTCATCAGACCCCTAATGATCTCACTCAAGAAGCAATTGATTCCTTCCACTCCCTCAAACTGCTCATTGTGTCAGCCCCGGCCTTAGGCATGCCAAACTATGACCAGCCATTTTTATTGTTTTGCACAGAGCAGGGAGGACATGCTACCACACTACTGACACAACAACATGGAGGGAAACAGAGACCAATAGCTTACTACTCAGCACAATTAGACTCAGTGATCAGAGGGTCACCTACGTGTGTCCGTGTGGAAGGAGCAGCTGCATTACTACTAGGAAAGGCATGTGAGATCACGCTGACTTTTCCTTTGACAATTTATTCCCCACATGACATCCATTCCATACTCGTACAAGTTCAACTAAAACATCTGTCTATGGCCAGACATCTCCGACTTGAATGTGCTCTACTAATTCCTGAGTATGTCACCCTCAAAAGGTGTAACGTTCTGAATCCAGCCACCCTCCTGCCTGTGGATTCAGAAAAAGGAGGAATTGGTGACCGTATTAGCAAGTGAGGAAGAATACTTTGACATGATGCATGAACATGACTGCATAGAACTGATGAGTCAGGAGACAGTGGGTTTTGCACACGTTCATAAAAAACCTGGTCCTAATGCAGATTTTCAGTTTTTTGTAGATGGCTCCAGATACCACAAGGATGGACGATTCTACACTGGATATGCAGTAGTATCCTCACATGAGGTAATCCGAGCTGAACCACTTCCTCCTCAAATGTCGGCACAGGAGGCAAAGTTGAAGGCACTCACTGAGGCGTGTAGAGCTGGTGCAGGTAAAGTCACTAATATTTACACTGACTCAAATTATGCATGGGGAATAGCCCATGCTTATAGCCCTATCTAGAGAAGCAGAGCGTTCCTTACATCAGCCGGTAAGCCCATTAAAAATGCAGAGCTGGTGAAACAATTAATGGAGGCATTGATGTTACCAGTCCAGGTTGGCATTGTCAAGGTAAAAGCACACACAAAAAGTGACTCCGTGGAGGTAGAGGGCAACAGAAGGGCGGACGAGGCTGCTAAAGTAGCAGCAAGGCGGCCTAGGGAGCAGTGGACCGTGGCGGGGAGTCAGCGTATTCCAGCCACACTGAGCCTAGATGTCCTGAAATCTCTCCAGCAACAGGCTGCCCAAACAGAGAAGGTACACAGGGGGAGACTGGGAGCTGAGCTGAACTCAAACGGAGTATGGGAGAATAAGAATAAATTGTGCCTACCGAGGTCCCTGCTCCCAATCATGGTGCAAGCAGCACATGGCCCCACTCACGCCTCGAAAAGTCACATGTGTGCCATGGTAGATGCCTTCTGGATCGCTCCTGGTTTCAGTTACACAGCCGTGAAACTTGTACAATCATGCCTCATCTGTGCACAGCACAACCCAGGTAAAACAATAAAAGTCCCTAAGAAAGCGACACCTAGGCCTCTCTACCCGTTTCAGAGACTGCAGATTGACGACATACAGCTACCAAGGTAGGAGTGTATGCAAATATCCTAGTATGTGTAGATCTCTTCTCTGGTTGGACGGAAGCCTATCCGGTAAAATGTGCAATTGCTAAAACGACTGCAGACAAACTGATGAAAGAACTGATCTGCAGGTATGGTGTCCCAGAAACCGTAGAAACAGATAGGGGTACACACTTCACGGGAGAAATAATGAGGGAAGTCATGCAGGCCCTGGGTGTACAGCAAGCATTTCATACACCATATAGGCCACAAAGTAGTGGGAAAGTGGAAAGACTAAATTTGACACTTAAAATGAAAATTCAAAAGGCCATGGCAGAGACAGGAAAGAGCTGGGTAGAGTGCATGTCTGTTGCACTCTTTTCAGTCAGACACACTCCAAATAGAAAGACAGGCTTGTCTCCCTTTAAAGTCCTGTTTGGTAGTGCAAAAAAGACTGGTCTGTACTTCCCACAGGTGCTACAAATGCAACACGGTTCTATGACAGCCTATGTCCAGGCCTTGCAGGAAAGACTTAATGTGGTGCATAAACATGTGTTCTCATCCATTCCAGATCCTAATGAAAGTGCAGATGTGCATCAGCTGAATCCAGGTGATTGGGTGGTTATACGCAGACACGTGATAAGGAGCCTGGACCCACGATTTGACAGCCCCTTCCAAATCCAGCTGACCACATCCACCTCAGTAAAACTTGAGGGAAAGCCCACCTGGATCCATGCCAGTCACTGCAAGAAGGTCCTTTCAACAGCAGAATGACTGTACTCCTCATCACCATGCTGGCAGTGACAGGTTTACTGCACTCTACAGAGACACAGGATAAACTCTTAAATGCTGACTGGGACAACAAACTTATTCGGCATAATGCTCTTCTTATAAAGGACATGGAAGGACAGAAACCAAAAGACTGTTGGATCTGTACACACAGCCCAGTATCTGTGAGGACTATGCTGTACTTCGCCTTACCTCTGGAGCCATGCAAGGTATTAACCCCACACTGCATATACAATGAGACTTGGACTCAATCTAGGTTTTGGGGAAAAGATGTGCCCCGTGATATATCTGCCTCATGGGCCCCCCAGACTGAACTGTGAACTGTGGTTCAGTCTTCAACACACTGGAGCAAATACCTGTGGTGAGGACAATAATTGCTTCCGTATATACACTCATGATCAAACACAGGTTAATGAGACGGTGTACCAAGATGGTGTTGAAGGCTGTAAAGCATCTACAGGTAAAATAAAAAGGAAAGGAAGGGGTAAATGTACATCTGGTATAAGGGGAAAACAAATGAATAATACCTAGTGTGCCCATAAGCCCTTTCTTGTATTTTTTTTTTTTTGCATTGTACAGACTTGTATGCAAATTTTGTTGTTTTGCTTAGTGTTTTATGTAGCCGTAAAAGCACCAATATATGTATTACTTAAGCTACTGAATAATGTATGTGTGAAAAAGGAATCTGAGGCTGAACCTTCTGTAGTGTATCATAGACCCCAGATAGCCATTGCTGATGGGGAAAGTGAGTGTTCACACTGAGGGTGGATGGGCGAAGCAGGTAGGAAGCCCCCTGAGACAGTAGCTCCTTTGTGGACATCAGCTGACCCTGTGGCAAAGGTTATACCATTTACAAAAGGGGGAAATTGATATAGAAGATTTAATGGTTTGCCTTTATATCCCTTTAATTGCCTTTAATTCTTGATTTGCCTTTTGCCTTTCATTTATTCTTATGACGCTGCAGTTTGCCTGTCTCCTCTTCAAGGGAAAAATGCTTCTTATCATATATATGTTCTCAATAGTCAGTAACAACATGTTCTGGGTACATTGTAAACAAGGTACGACCCTGAGGTGATGGTGGGTGATGGTGGGGGCCACATGAGCCCCATAGAGTTACATATTGCTGTTATTGGTATAAATGACTGCCTTGTATTTCATTACGTCAGATAAAGTGATCTGCCCACGTCCCGTGTGTGAGCAGTCTCTTTTGTCTCCAAGCGCTTGTAAATTAAGGGCGAAACTCCTAATCTGGACTCACTGGTGATCTAGCTTACCTGACTTTGGGTCAGAACGAAAAGCAGCTACGACACAGCCGTACAATTAAATAAATCATATTTTTTCCACAAAAATAATCTTTTAACCCCCCAATTTTTATTTTCCAACGGGTAACAGGACCCCAAAAGTTATTGTGCAATTTGTCCTGAGTACGCTGATACACCATATGTGGAGGTAAACAACTATTTGGGCGCATGACAGGGCTCGGAAGGGAAGCAGCGCCAAATGACTTTTTTTGGCTGGAATTGAGATTGGACGCCATGTCGCGTTTGGAAAGGCCGTAATGTGCCTAAACTATGGAAACTAGACACCCCAAGGAACTTATCTAGATGTGTGGTGAGCACTTTGAACCTCCCAGTGCTTCACAGAAGTTTATAACGCCCGGGTGTGAAAATAAAAAAAATCATATTTTTTCCACATACATGATCTTTTAGTCCCCAATTTTTTTATTTTACCAAGGGTAACAGGAGAAATTGGACCCCAAAAGTTGTCGTCCAATTTGTCTTGAGTACGCTGATACCCCATATGTGGGAGGAAACTACTGTATGGGCACACGTCGGGGCTCGGAAGGGAAGTAGTGACGTTTTGGAATGCAGACTTTGATGGAATGGTCTACGGGTGTCATGTTGCCTTTGGAGAGACCCTGATGTGCCTAAACTGTGGAAACTCCCCACATGTGACCCTATTTTGGAAACTATACCCCCCCAAGGAACTTATATAGATGTGTTGTGAGCACTTTGAACCCCAAAGTGCTTCACAGAAGTTTATAACATAGAACCATAAAAATAAAAAATCATATTTTTTTTCCACAAAAATGATATTTTTGCTCCCAATTTTTTATTTTCCCAAGGGTAACAGGAGAAATTGGACCTCAAAATTTGCTGTGCAATTTGTCCTGAGTAGGCTGATACCCAATATGTGGGGGGTAAACAACTGTTTGGGCACATGGCAGAGCTTGGAAGGGAAGGAGCACCGTTTGACTTTTTGAACGCAGAATTGGCTGGAATTGAGATCAGACGCCATGTTGCATTTGGAGAGTCCCTGATGTGCCCAAACAGTTGAAAACCCCCAATTCTAACTTCAACCCTAAACCCAACACACCCCTAACCATAATCTCAGCCCTAACCCTAGCCCTAACCCTAAGGGTGTGTGCACACGTTGCGGATTCTGCTGCCGATCCGCAGCGGATTTGACCCTGTGGATCCGCAGCAGTTTCTGCTGCATTCTACAGTATCTTTATATTCAATGGTAAATGAAAAACGCAGTGCACATGCTGCAGATTTGCTGCGGTTTTCAATCCGCGGCATGTCACTTCTTTGTGCGGAATCCGCAATGGTTTGACACCTGCACCATTGCCAGGTGTCAAAATGCAGGGGAAAACCACAGGCTAATCTGCACTCAATCCGCAGGTAAAACGCAGGTCATTTGACCTGTGTTCCTCAGTTCCTACTGGAATCAATGAGGATCTGCTCTTCACGGGTTTTCTTGGCTAAGATTTCCTGTTGGTTACTCTCTACTATTTTGGACATGTTGGTGGATTGAAATCATCACCTGACTGTGTCCTTTCCTTGTTACATAGGAGTCGTCTATATTCTCCTGCTGGTACAGGGTCATTCTGACATCAAGGGCAATTGGGATTGTCTCGATTGAACATATTATATACCATTGTGGGGTTATAATTGAACAGTTTATTTGGTTTCCATCTAATATACAAAGCTCAAAGTGTGTATGTATGTATGTGTGTATGTCCGGGATAGGCATCCGCACCGTCGCAGCTACAGCCACAAAATTTGGCACAGTCACACGTCTGGACCCCGAGAGCGTCCTAAGCTATGTTGTGAGGTGAAATTTTAACCCTGCGTGTTCCAATTTACCAAACAATTTTGCCCCTATCTAAATACTGGGGAAAAAGTGTGTGCGTGTCAAGCCCCGCCCCTCATTATAATGCCATAATGCCCCTATTTGCATAATAGGGAAACAGTGTGTGCGTATCAAGCCCAGCCCCTCATTATGATGTCATAATGGTTGCCATGGCGATGCTGATGTCATCATAGATTGCAAGCCCCGCCGCTAATTATGATGTCCTAATGGTTGACTATGGGATGGAGGATGTGTGATGGGTATATGGACACTGGACTATGGGATGGAGGATATGTATGATGGGTATATGGGCATGGGACTATGAGATGAAGGATGTGTGATGGGTATATGGGCACGGGACTATGGGATGGCGGATATGTATGATGGGTATATGGGCATGGGACTATGGGATGGAGGATATGTATGATGGCTATATGGGCAGGGGACTATAGGATGGAGGATATGTATGATGGGTATATGGGCACGGGACTATGGGAGGGAGGATATGTATGATGGGTATATGGGCATGGGACTATGGGATGGAGGATATGTATGATGGGTATATGGGCACGGGCCTATGGAATGGAGGATGCGTGATGTGTATATGGGCACGGGACTATGGGATGGAGGATGTGTATGATGGGTATATGGGCACGGGACTATGGGATGGCGGATATGTATGATGGGTATATGGGCACGGGACTATGGGATGGAGGATATGTATGATGGGTATATGGGCACGGGCCTATGGGATGGAGGATGTGTGATGGGTATATGGGCACGGGACTATGGGATGGCAGATATGTATATGGGCACTGGACTATGGGATGGAGGATATGTATGATGGGTATATAGGAACGGGACTATGGGATGGCGGATATGTATGATGGGTATATGGGAACGGGACTATGGGACGGAGGATATGTATGATGGGTATATGGGCATGGGACTATGAGATGAAGGACGAGTGATGGGTATATGGGCACTCGACTATGGGATGGCAGATATGTATGATGGATATATGGGCACGGGACTATTGGATGGAGGATATGTATGATGGGTATATTGGCATGGGACTATGGGATTGAGGATGTATGATGGGTATATGGGCACGGGCCTATGGGATGGAGGATGTGTGATGGGTATATGGGCATGGGACTATGGGATGGAGGATGTGTGATGGGTATATGGGCACTGGACTATGGGATGGAGGATATGTATGATGGGTATATGGGCATGGGACTATGGGATGGCGGATATGTATGATGGGTATATGGACATGGGACTATGAGATGAAGGATGTGTGATGGGTATATGGGCACTCGACTATGGGATGGCAAATATGTATGATGGGTATATGGGCATGGGACTATGGGATGGAGAATATGTATGATAGGTATATGGGCATGGGACTATGGGATGGAGAATATGTATGATGGGCATGGGACTATGGGATGGAGGATATGTATGATGGGTATATGGGCACGGGCCTATGGGATCGTGGATATGTATGATGGGTATATGGGCACGGGACTATGGGATGGAGGGTAATTATAATTTGCTATAACTAACCACAGTTAGTTACTATGCCCGGGCAGCGCCGGGCTCTTCAGCCAGTTGGCTATAATATCCATTGGATATGTTTTTTCATCTTTAGGGGGTCTCAATTTATTTAATCATCTACCTGCCTGTATCGGAGCATTTTTCTGTCTGTGATCACCAGGACTATTATCGTTCCAGGATCAATCCAACTTTTCTCTGACCCATTTCATTAGGGTTTTGTTCTGGATGCCTTGCCATAAATAGTCCATTTAGTTGGGATATTTTTAGCTGGACGGACTTTGAACCATCATATAGAAATAAGGGCCATTGTTTCTCTGGGGACATTTCTCCCCCTTTGCCTTTTTTTTCACTTTGCTATGTGATTTACTTGTATTCATGAATAAAATCTACTCTTGTGGTCAGTTTCGGTGAATCCTTCTTATTTACCATGTGCTTGTCATTAACCATTACATTTAATCTTATTATTATTATTATTTTTTTATATATATAATTGGCTGTCCATATATATATTTTTTTCACAAAGTTCTTTGATTTTTTCAATTTTTATTTATTTACATTTTTCATGCATTATTTTTTTATTTTTTTGTTTTACCGCTATTATTATTTGTTCATAGGTTTTCCCATCTTATTTACATAACTTAGCACACTTTTCTTTAGGTTTCCAATTTATTCAAGCCTTACAGAGTCTATATTTTATATCTTTTTATTTATTTAATATTTCTTTATTTTCCCCTCATTGCTCTCATTACCCAAGACTAGAGTTGAGCGAAACGGGTCGAAAAATTTAAAAAGTCGCCGACTTTTGGCAAAGTCGGGTTTCATGAAACGAAACCCGACCCTAGGATGAGGTCGGCCACGAGGTCGGCGACTTACGCGCCAAAGTCGCGTTTCAAAAGTTTGTTTTGCGCTCTTTTTCAGCCAATCAGGATCCACGGACACTGTGGGCAACGTGATGACATAGGCACGGGTCACCACCATCTTTCAGAAGGGCATGCAAGTGATTGGCTTGCTTTGGTGGGCGTCACAGGGGGTATAAAAGGGCATGCACGCCGACCGCCATCTTACTTCTGCCGATCTTAGCATAGGGAGAGGTTGCTGCTGCTGATTCTGTAGGGAGAGCGTTAGGCAGGGAAGAAGAAAAAAAACTGCTTCTGCTGCTAGCGATTTTGCCTGTACAACACACCAGTCACTGTGTGTGCAGTGCAAGGGGAGGCTATATTTTGGTGGATCAGCGGTGTTGGTTGCTAGGCTGCCTTCTAAGGCTTCCTGACGGCTGCATTGCTGTTTACCCACTGCTCTGCACACTGCTTTTTTAAAAGCAATCCCAATTTTTTTTTGTCCTGCTGAGGTACTGAGCGTGCATTTTTTCACACCATACAGCGGTGCACACTCCTCACACAGTACCGTGTAACGGCTGTTATCATAGCCACAGTGAAGCTATCTGTGTGTCACTCTGTGAGAATAAGTCGAGGACATGTTCCGTTCTTACAGACCTGCACCTTCTAGTTTTGTCTAGCTTTCAAACAGTTAAATATATTTGCTGTTTGATCACATTCAAAACTATAGAGAGACAGCGTGTGTCAGTCCGTATACTTAAAAAACACGGAGCTTGACAATTTTACGTACACCGGACAGCCATGTACGTGCACGCTCCTCTCAGTACCGTGTAACGGCTGTTATCACTGCCACAGTGAAGCTATCTGTGTGTCACTGTGGAAGGATAAGTGGAGGACTTGTTCCTTTCTTACAGACCTACACTCTAGGGAGACTCCTATTCTGCCCAATTCTATATACACCTTGTAGTTTGTGATACACTAGCCTATTTCTGCCTGTGACATAGTGCTGTGATATTCAGTGGGCCTCACACAATCCAAAAGTGTCCAGTGTCCACTAGTGTGTGCAGAAATTCAAAATCTCCCTTATCCTGTAGTCACTTTTTTCACACCTGTGCCATCGAGCCTGTGACATAGCGCTGTGATATTCAGTGGGCCTCACACAATCCATAAGTGTCCAGTGTCCACAAGTGTGTGCAGAAATTCAAAATCTCCCTTATCCTGTAGTCACTTTTTTCACACCTGTGCCATTGAGCCTGTGACATAGCGCTCTGATATTCAGTGGGCCTCACACAATCCATAAGTGTCCAGTGTCCACAAGTGTGTGCAGAAATTCAAAATCTCCCTTATCCTGTAGTCACTTTTTTCACACCTGTGCCATCGAGCCTGTGACATAGCGCTCTGATATTCAGTGGGCCTCACACAATCCATAAGTGTCCAGTGTCCACAAGTGTGTGCAGAAATTCAAAATCTCCATTATCCTGTAGTCACTTTTTTCACACCTGTGCCATCGAGCCTGTGACATAGCGCTCTGATATTCAGTGGGCCTCACACAATCAATAAGTGTCCAGTGTCCACAAGTGTGTGCAGAAATTCAAAATCTCCCTTATCCTGTAGTCACTTTTTTTTCACACCTGTGCCATCGAGCCTGTGACATAGCGCTCTGATATTCAGTGGGCCTCACACAATCCATAAGTGTCCAGTGTCCACAAGTGTGTGCAGAAATTCAAAATCTCCCTTATCCTGTAGTCACTTTTTTCACACCTGTGCCATCGAGCCTGTGACATAGCGCTCTGATATTCAGTGGGCCTCACACAATCCATAAGTGTCCAGTGTCCACAAGTGTGTGCAGAAATTCAAAATCTCCCCTGTCCTATAGACACCTTGTACCTTGTTTTACATTACTATATAGTTTGTTGGATTTTGTCTACATTTCTACCAAAAATGAGGAAGGCTGGTGGAAGAGGCCGTGGAATTGGGCGGGGGTTGGCAGCTGGTAATGATGGTGTTGGTGGTGGATCTGATGCTAGTGGCAAAAGCAAAATAGGACCAAATGCAGGAGGTGTTGAGCCTGCGTCATCGTCTGGCTCCACAAGGCCTCGAAGGCTTACTTTTCTAGGAGTTGGCAAACCGCTTTTAAAGCCAGAGCTGCAGGAAAAAGTTTTGTCTTACATTGCTGACTCAGCCTCCAGCTCTATCGCCTCCTCTTCTGAAGTTGTAAAAAGTAAAAGCACTGAGTCATCATTGGAGGCTCATGTTCATGAACAACACCTTTCCTTGTGTCCTTCACCCCAACCAAGATTGAAGGATGACGCAGGCCATACTAGTGATTACTCCATGGAGCTGTTTTCACATACCATGCCTGGATTATCAAGTGAAATGGTGAATTACCCAGGCCAAGATGAATCTGACATGGAGTGCACTGATGCACAGCCACTGATAGATGATTCTGCTGGTACATTCACTCAGAGCACTACATTGTCCTCGCAGTGTACAGAGCCAGATTCTGACCCTGATGAGACTCAGGTGCCCCTTCCCGCACACTATACCACCATACACGGTGACACAGAGGAAGGTGCACATGACATAGAAGAGGAGGTGATGGATGACCCAGTTGTTGACCCAGATTGGCATCCATTGGGGGAAGAGGGTGCTGCTTCCAATAGCTCAGATGAGGAGCATCCACAGCAGACATCGACATCGCAACAGCTGTTATCTGGCAGGCACGGAGCACTCCAAAGACAGGTTCCAAAAATCTAAAGAGTTGCTGGACGGCTTGTCCAGAGGGTCAAAATATCACAGCGTGCTAGGCCGCAAAATGTCTGCCAAAGTAGGAAGAGTGCAGTGTGGCACTTTTTTGAACAAAATCCTCATGATCAGGCCAAGGTTATCTGTAAGAAGTGCGCAAAGACCTTTAGCCGAGGGAAAAATCTGAAAAATTTGAATACCAGTTGCATGCTTAGACATTTAACCACCATGCACTTGCAAGCGTGGACACAACACCAAACCTCAAGTACCACATGTGCAACTGATCACAAAGAAGGTAGTCAGCAATGCTACATTGTTTCCCCCACTGTAAGCCCACCGGTCAGCACAGCAGCAAATGTTGAGGTGTCGTTGCAAGGCCACAGCAGTCAGGGAATCCCACTGTTATATCAACGAAATACTGAATCTAGGCCATCAGAAAGAACACCAACTCCATCACCATCACCAACCCTCTCTCAGTCTGCCCTGTCCACCGCTACTTCCACCATATGCAGCTCTCAAGTCCAGCTCACCCTCCCAGACACTATGAGTAGGTCAAGAAAGTACTCAGTCTCTCATCCGCGTACACTGGGTTTGAACGCCCACATTGCCAAACTAATCTCGTTTGAGATGATGCCCTATCGGTTGGTGGAAAGCGCAGCTTTCCGCGAACTCATGGCCTATGCAGTACCACGCTATGACCTACCCAGTTGCCACTTCTTCTCTCGCAAAGCCATTCCAGCCCTCCACCATCATATGAAAGACCGCATTGTCCATGCACTCAAGCAGTCAGTGAGTGGAAAGGTGCACCTCACAACAGATGCATGGTCCAGTCGGCATGGCCAGGGCCGTTACGTGTCCATCACTGCGCACTGGGTTAATGTGGTGGATGCAGGGTCCACAGGGGACAGCGGTGGTGGGACAGTGCTGCCTAGCCCATGGTATAGGAAACAGTTGGCTGTAGGCGTTCGACCCTCCTCCTCCTCCTCCAGAAGCAAAAGCTCGTCCACAGAACGCAGTCGTACGAGCACTCCATCTGCAGCTGCCACTGTTGCACATGAGGAGTCCCCCTATCGAGCAGCTAGTGGAAGGCGTCAGTAGCCTGTGTTGCAGATGATGTGTTTGGGCGACAGACACACCGCCGAGGTGCTGGCCGAGTACTTTCAGCGACAAACTGAGTCATGGCTGGGCAGTGTACATCTTGAGGCAGGCAAGGTAGTTAGTGATAACGGCCGTAATTTTGTGGCAGCCATAGCCCTTTCAAAACTCAGCCACATACCTTGCTTGGCTCACACCTTGAACCTGGTGGTGCAGTGCTTCCTCAAAAATTATCCGGAGTTAACAGCCCTGCTCCAGAAGGTAAGAAGACTGTGCGCGCACATCCGCCGGTCGCCTGTACACTCCATTCGTATGCAGAAGCTGCAGCGATTGCTCCACCTTCCCAACCACCGCCTCATTATCGACATTGCAACAAGGTGGAACTCCACCCTGCACATGGTTGAGCGGCTGTGCGAGCAGAGGCAGGCCATAATGCATTTGTGGGAGGATACACGGCCAGGCACTTTGAGAGCAGACATGGAGTTGACAGGTGTGCAGTGGTCGAAGCTGAAAGACCTCTGTAAAGTCCTTCAGTGTTCTGAGGAATGCACATGGCTGGTAAGCGCAGACGACGCCATCCTAAGCATGAGCATCCCACTTATGCGTCTGCTCATGCAAACTTTGATGCACCTTAAGGAGCAGGCGTCTGCAGCCAATGTTGATGAGGAGGGAATCCTTGATGACATTCAGCCATTGTCTGCTCAGGGACCTCTCCTGGACGAGGTGGAGGAAGAAGAGGAGGAGGAGGATGATGATGTGGATGATTACTTAGGGGAGGAGGATGCATCTCGTGGGGCAAGTGAAAATGTTGGCGTGGCAAGGTCTGGTACAGGGTTTGTGCGTGACTGGAGGGATGTGGATTTGCCAGAAAGTGCTCCTCCAACCAGCACTCGCAGTGTATCATTGACACCGGGAACATTGGCCCACATGTCAGATTATGCCTTGCAGATCCTAAAAAGGGACCCCCGCATTGCCAAAATGATGAACGATGACGACTACTGGTTGGCCAGCATCCTGGATCCACGCTATAAAGGCAAATTACAAAACATCATGCCACAGGAGAACCTTGACCTAATATTGGCTAATAAACAAGCAACTCTGGTAAATCGGTTGCTTGAGGCATTCCCAGCACACAGCAGCGGTGATGGTTCTCACACGAGCCGTACGGGCCGGGAGTAGCTTGGCAGAGGTGTTCGTGGTGCACACAGCAGAAGTGGCGTTGGAGACAGGGGTTTCATGACAATGTTGTGGACTGATTTTTCAAGTACCGCTCACACAACTGGTAATACTGCATCGATGGAAAGTGACAGGAGACAGCAGTTGTCAACTATGGTTACAAACTACTTTTCCTCCCATATCGATGTTCTCCCACACAGGTCATTCCCCTTTGACTATTGGGCCGCTAAACTGGACACCTGGCCTGAATTGGCACAATATGCCTTACAGGAGCTCGCTTGCCCAGCTGCAAGTGTGCTATCGGAAAGAGTCTTCAGTGCAGCTGGATCAATCCTGACAGAAAAAAGGACCGTCTGTCAACCCAAAATGTGGATGATCTAACCTTCATTAAAATGAACCATGCATGAGTTTCCAAGGATTTTGTCCCACCTTCCCCTGATGACACATAGGGTGACAGAAAAATGGCTTGCTTTGGTCCACCTCTTCCTGGGACTTGACCTATTTCGCCTTTTGCATCAGCTGAATGTCCAACATCAACATATGCCACTTTCTAAAATCCCTAACTGTGCTGCCTCCCCCCCCCATGGCCGGGGTCACCACCTAGCGAACGACACCGTGCGAGTGCCGTTGCCCTGGACAGGTGGGTAGGCCGACTCTTGGGCGCGGGCACTGGCACAGCGTCCCTCATAGTGCAATCAAGTGTCTCTGACGGTGGTGGTGCACACCCGCTGTCAGACACACCGCCGTACTATGAGGGGCCCAGTGCCAGTACCGACGCCCACAAGTGGGCCCCCCTTGCTTGGGCAGGGCCCCAGCATTTGCAAACTTTACCTCTCCCTGCTCCTCCGCTGTGTAGTCTGGGCCGTCAAATCCATACTGTGCCTGACACCGTCTGAGCCTGCCTCCTGATGTATAGACATAAATTTTGAATGTGTACACTATGCTATCCATACATGTTATCCGGGGATACGGTACCCTTTCTCACCTTTGTGCAATCACGTGCAATCCATACTGGGCCTAACACCGTCTGAGCCTGCCTCCTGATGTATAGACATATATTTTGAATGTGTACACTATGCTATCCATACATGTTATCCGGGGATACGGTACCCTTTCTCACCTTTGTGCAATCACGTGCAATCCATACTGGGCCTAACACCATCTGAGCCTGCCTCCTGATGTATAGACATATATTTTGAATGTGTACACTATGCTATCCATATATGTTATCCGGGGATACGGTACCCTTTCTCACCTTTGTGCAATCACGTGTAATCCATACTGGGCCTGAGAACGGCTGGCGAGCTGTTAAGCAAGCTACAGCACCTGTGGTTTGCACACGTAAGTTTTTCATTTTTTCAGGAATGACGGTTAGGCCTAATTCCAGAATTGCGGTTGACCTGCACTTACTGGGAAATCATCGTTCGCGGGTAATAATTGTAATCACAGATCCCCATCACTAACGTTGTTCAGCGGGTTATCTGCACCTGTAAGCGACAAACGCTGGCCTTTTCAGTGTAGCGCACATGCAGCCACGGACATGTAAGGGCATGACACACCAGTTATTGGCCAATCTCATGTGCCAGAGCCTCACGTGTCCCTCTAGTAAGCCCGACTCGGACCACGGGGCATGACGGAGTCTCATTCGTTAACGGAATTAAGCTTGCAACGTTTACATCTTTTCTGTAGCTGGCATGGTTGAGGTTTCCCAGGTGGAGTCGAATTAAACCGTAGGCTCCACTCCTGGTGGTGCCCTTCTGGACATTCCTTTAAGGTTCAGCTTTGCAACCATACTGCCCACGTAAAACAAACACTTTGCCTTCATGAATGCTGTTTGGAGGGTCATGACTCGTGGGAATAACGCCGCCCAATCAGTTAACCTGCTAGAGAGATCCTTCATTGCTCCCAAACATGACATCACACTCCCTAGGAGGAAGGTAATGCCACTGTGGCGACCGTACTCCTGGGGGCGACACAAGTGCACTGATGCCCAGCCACTGCTCGATGAATCTGCTGGTACATTGACCCAGACCACTACATTCCCCTCGCACGCTACACGGCCTGAATCTGACCCTGATGAAACTCAGGTTACCCTTCCCATATACAGTTCCATCTTACACGGTGACAAAGAGGAAGCTGCAGATGAAAGTGCAGGTTCGGCCCACCCGCCATCAGACACACCACCGTACTATCAGGGGCCCTGTGCCAGTGCCGTCGCCAACGAGTGGGCCCCCCCTGTTTGCTCAGGATCACAGCACTTGCAAGGTTGAAATACTGTGCAGTGAGATGGAAGATGGGAACGACGAGGAGTCCAGACTAGTACAAGGATTCCCTAGCGAGGAGACTTATTTCATTGTTTTCAGTGTTGGGACAGCAATTTTTGGGGAGCACTATACTCTGGAGAATGATAGATGGGGTCCACCATACACTGGAACATTCCAAAGGTGGACATCAGACACTGGAGCAGCATTTACAGGGCCCATTATATACTAGAGCATTAGAAATGGAGCCCATTATGTTTGGAGCATTATTTAGGCCCATAAGACACTGGAGCTTCATCCATGGGGACCAACATATACTGTAGCATTATGTGGAGCTCATCATATACTGTTTCAAACATTATATGGGACCAATGATTCTGTATGGAGAAATAGATGGGCCTTGTCATGAGATGTAAAAAGTGAAGTATTTTTCATTGTACTATACCGCTATTTCTCTGCCGTATCGGAGCATGATGAGTTGTGGTATGTGTTAAAGGGGCGCTCTTTCGCCCAGGGCACATGAAAACCTGGAGCCAGCCCTACCCCCCCACAACTTTAGCCAAATAACCCCCATTTTTCAGTGCGTAACTTGTACTATGAAGTTAATTAAGGTTGACAAGCTTAAGTAAGAAGAATTGATGCTTTTGGCATTCAAATGGGCACTGTAGGTGTGTTTCCTGTCCTCTCACTGCCGACTTTTATTCCCCATTGACTTACATTGGGTTTCGTGTTTCGGGACGACCCCGACTTTTCCCTATAGTCGGCCGATCTTGCTCGACCCGACTTTTGGAAAAGTCGGGTTTCCCGAAACGAAACTCGACCCTAAAAAACCAAAAGTCGCTCAACTCTACCCAAGACGTTTTGTGTCTATGAAACGCTCTTTCGGCTATTTTCTGCATCTGCCTGTACTTAGAGATCAAGCTTTCTATTTTGCTTCCGGGAGCTGCGCATGCGCTGTTTATCTCCTTGTCTTCTGGTCGCCTCACAGGTCCATGTACCGGCGCAGGTGCACTAGCTGAGTGTGGGCAGAGACGTCTTCCCTCACTTCACATTCAGCTCCACAGCTGACTTCCGCGTCCTGCCTTGGTGTGCATCCCTCACTTCACATTCAGCTCCACAGCTGACTTCCGCTTCCTGTCTTGGTGTGCCGATGCACACCGGTGCTCACTGACCACCAATTACATAAGGTATTTAAGATCTATACTTAACCTAGGACTTTATTTTCCCCTGATGAAGACGTCCTACTGACGTCGATACGCATGGGGTAGCGTTCTCCTCTCCCTCCTTGCTTCTCTGCCCTCCATCCCTGGGTTGCCTGCAGTCCTGGTGACTATATATTTGCTTCATATTTCCATCTGACTCGCCTTCAGAAGCTTTTCATGGACATAATTAACACTTTACATTTAGGCTATAAATTTCAGTGTGTGATTCCATGATGATTTCTTTATAGGGTTAACGCATCTTGTTGCTATTTTTTTGCCCAAGCTCCTTATCTATGCATAGTCATTTGGGTCTGCTTATAAATATATGGGGACTGTTCCACAGTATATTGTGTGTTTATTATGTAACTTTTTTCCATCTATAGGGATATTCTACAGACGGTTCCCTGTGCTATATCTTCCAGCTATGCAGGATTTCCTCAGGGATTGCTTCATATATGTTTGCATGCTGGGTGAGCACATTGTATTGGGTAGTACAATTTATCTGACTGTACAATGTCATATTTGCAATGTTTACTTTGCATTATCCACTGCATGCTTGTTTCTGTAAAACACCCATGGAATCAAAATCATCTCTACACTAGTAATTTTCAGACGGCTGTAATTTTAAAATGGGGTCAATTGATGGTGTCCTGGCACTTATGGGCTCTGCAAGTGGAGTCCACAACCTATTCTAGCAGAATGTGCTCTTGAAAAGTAAAATTTTTCACTTTTCTCCCGAGCCCTGATGTGTGGCTAAACACTACAGTACAGGTAATTATGGGATATTGCCAGCATTCAAGGGAAATTGTGCATACGGGGGGGCATATTAACTTATTTTTCCTTGTGAAAAGGTAAAATAAATGGTTAAAAAAAAATTTTGCTGTAAAAATGTAAATATTTTTTCTTTACCGTATAATGGTATAACATTCTGTTAAACACCTTTGATGTCAATATGATCACTGCACATTTCAATGAATTCATTGAGTGGTGTAGTTTGTATGGGAGTTTCTACTGGTCTAGCACCTCAAAGGCTGTTCCAATGTGACATGGCACCTGCAAACCAAAACAGCAAAATCTCCACTATAATATGGTGCTTTTTCCTTTCTGAGCTTTGCACTGTGCCTGAAAAGTATTTTCTGACCACGTATAGGGTACTGTCATGCACAGGAGAAAATGCACAAAATTTTGTGTGGTCTATTTTCTCTTGTTGCTCTAGAAATGAAAAAAATGGGTATAAAGCAACTTTTTTGTGCAAAATAACTACCTTTTCATATTTTGCTTCCACTTTATTTTGATTCCTGTGAAGCACCTGAAGGGCTTAAAAAAAGTTCTAAATGTGGTTTTCAATACCTTAGGGGGTTCAGTTTTTATAATGAGGTCACTTTTGGGCACTTTATATAAGCCCCTAAAAGGCACTTTAAATGTGAAGTGTTTCCAAATAGAAATGTTGATGGAAAAATAAAAAATTGCTGCTAAACTAAAAAAAAAGTTTTAAAAACTATACTGATGTAAAGAAGTGTGGAAAGTGTTTCTTATTAACTGTTTTAGTGGTATAACAATGGTATACAATTAAGGACATAACATTTCCATTTTCATCACATTTTTAATTAATTTACACTTAGGAAAAGAGCATAATGTAATGAATAGCCTGATTACAGCCAAATATCAGTATATAATAAGTATCACTCAAAATGACGTTTTCTTGTAGTATGAAGAGCTTAAATTTTAAGCAGATTCTGGAAAATAATTATAATATGCATTTTGTCAGGATCCCTGTTACTTAGACAGCCATAACTACATTTTTTAACGCAGCTAAAAAGGAAAAGTTGAAACAAGAATCAATGACAATTCAGAACTCACCTGTGAATCCATCATTACAGATACAGGTGTAACTTCCTACTGTGTTAGTGCAGGTGGCATCAGGTGAGCAGATATTGGTCAGACATTCATCAATATCATCACACTGGGTCCCATCACCTAATTTATAAAAAATATTTCTCAGTTAATCGAGGATATTACATTGGAAATAGATGTAATCATGAATGTGTAGTATTCTAACCCTAATTTGGCCTTAATGCCCACACATCGTTTTTTTTTCTCATTCCAGGAGTCATAATCTTTTTTCTTTTAGTAGACTTAGCTGTATGAGGATTATTTTTTAGCGTGAAGAGTTGTATTTGACAATGGCACCATTTTAAGGTACGTACAATACAATACTTATTTTACTAACTCCTTATGGGAAGAAATAGAAAAAACTATAATTCTGTTGCAGTTTTTTGACATTTTAGAATTTACAATTTTAATTTGCTGCAAAAACAAAAGATTATCCTAATTCTGTTGCTCATTGTGAAAATGACAATATCAAATTTATGTGTCTTCCATAAGCCTACAGATGCAAACAGCTACATCCCAATAGACAGCTGCCATTTACCTAATTGGCTATTAAATGTACCTAAGAGTCAGTACATCAGAATTCGCAGGAATTGCTCTAAAATTCAGGATTATGATTCCGAAGCATCTGCGCTAACTCATCAATTTCTGGAGAAAGGCTACAACAACTCACTTCTGGAGGAAGCAAATATAACAGCCAGAAATAAACCTAGTGCTACTCTGAGAAGGATAAACAATATTAATTAGAAAAATACTCCCTTTGATGATTTTATCCCTATTATAACCGAATACAACTCAAACTGTCATATTTTGACTAGAATTGTCAAAAAACATTGGGACATTTTGAAAGAGGATAAAATTATAGGATGCTCAATTCCACCAGGTCCAAAGTTCGTTTACAGAAAAGCCCGTAATATTGGTAGTATGATTGCCCCCATTGTATTAAATAACCATATTAATGCACCTACTCCATCTTTTATAGGCAATTTGAAAGATTTTTTTCCCTGCAAAAAATGCAGGGCTTGCCAACAAACTATGAGCCCTAAACAACAATGGGCTATGGGGAGCAATAATTCTAATAAATTGGAAATATCAGATTTTATTACTTGTAAAACGGAGAGTGTCATATATACCATCAAATGTCCATGCCAGAAGGTATATGTAGGATGCACGAAAAGATCCCTGCAGATAAGGATTAAGGAACATATAAGAAATATAAAGAAAAAATTTCTGGGTCATCCCCTCTCTAAACATTTTTCAGAATGTCATGGAGGCTCTGTGAATAACCTTATCTTCACAGGAATTGAACATGCTAAGCCACAAGTGCGTAAAGGCAACCATATAAAGCTAATGTCGCGAGCTGAGAGCCGCTGGATATTTGCATTGGACACCCTAATACGAAGGGGTTAAATAGTGAAATCGAACTTTTTGGCTTCTATTTAGTTAATTGGGTTAAACTTGCCTAAGCGGCGGGACTGCTTAAATAATCCTCCTGTGGTGGGGGGGGACCATCCCTGAGGAAGAAGACAGTTAGTCTTTGAAACAAGTTGGAAAGTCCATTGGTCCCCGCCGCAACGACCAGCAAGTGAAACCGACGTGGTCAAGTGTTGACTCACATCACGAAGGTCCTGTATACCTGAAGCAGCTCACAGACGCCGGGAGCACGAGAGGCCGTTCACGCCTGCTCCAAAGCTGGAGGTACACTGACAGGAGGCTGCCACCGGCCGGGGCAGGCCCTGTAACTCGTCTATACCCCAGTGTACAAACCCCCCCCTCTTTTTCCAAGCACTGGAGCAAAAAGCGCTATTTTAACCTGCACTGCTTACTGGAGTGAGGACTTTGCATTGCATTATCTTTACAGGTACTGCTCTCTGACTTGTGCATTTACTATTGCAGCTACTCTGCGCAGCCGTTCACAGGCTGCAATTTGACTTTGACTTTTTTTTTTTTTTTTTTAAGCTGCTATCAAGGAGAATTACCCTGCAGTATATAACCTGTTCAGTGATTTCAGGTTTTTACCCTCACTCATGCCTTTTTAGGTTTTAATGATTGTTCAGGTTGGAACTACAGTAAGATTGCCACCAGCATCTATATATTCTTTTTCCCTTAAGCACTTCATCTGAGGCCTTACAATTGACTATTACTAATTGCTATTTTCTCGCTATTATCCAGATACATAAAGAGCACTTATAAAAGGTGTTTTTTTTTTTTTTTTCTATAACCACCCAATTTAGACTTCCCTCTTCTTCGAGTGTTCCAAACGCACACTAATATTATTAGTTATTTTACCTTATTTCTTTGACACCCTTGTGACAGGTGTCTTAGTGTTTGCTGCTGGAATTACACTCATACACAAGCGCCACTGAATCTCTATTTGTAAGAATCAATGACAATTCAGAACTCACCTGTGAATCCATTATTACAGGTACAGGTGTAACTTCCTACTGTGTTAGTGCAGGTGGCATCAGGTGAGCAGATATTGGTCAGACATTCATCAATATCATCACACTGGGTCCCATCACCTAATTTATAAAAAATATTTCTCAGTTAATCGAGGATATTACATTGGAAATAGATGTAATCATGAATGTGTAGTATTCTAACCCTAATTTGGCCTTAATGCCCACACATTGTTTTTTTTTCTCATTCCAGGAGTCATAATCTTTTTTCTTTTAGTAGACTTAGCTGTATGAGGATTATTTTTTAGCGTGAAGAGTTGTATTTGACAGTGGCACCATTTTAAGGTACGTACAATACAATACTTATTTTATTAACTCCTTATGGGAAGAAATAGAAAAAACTATAATTCTGTTGCAGTTTTTTACATTTTAGAATTTACAATTTTAATTTGCTGCAAAAACAAAAGATTATCCTAATTCTGTTGCTCATTGTGAAAATGACAATATCAAGTTTATGTGTCTTCCATAAGCCTACAGATGCAAACAGCTACATCCCAATAGACAGCTGCCATTTACCTAATTGGCTATTAAATGTACCTAAGAGTCAGTACATCAGAATTCGCAGGAATTGCTCTAAAATTCAGGATTATGATTCCGAAGCATCTGCGCTAACTCATCAATTTCTGGAGAAAGGCTACAAAAACTCACTTCTGGAGGAAGCAAATATAACAGCCAGAAATAAACCTAGTGCTACTCTGAGAAGGATAAACAATATTAATAAGAAAAATACTCCCTTTGATGATTTTATCCCTATTATAACCGAATACAACTCAAACTGTCATATTTTGACTAGAATTGTCAAAAAACATTGGGACATTTTGAAAGAGGATAAAATTATAGGATGCTCAATTCCACCAGGTCCAAAGTTCGTTTACAGAAAAGCCCGTAATATTGGTAGTATGATTGCCCCCACTGTATTAAATAACCATATTAATGCACCTACTCCATCTTTTATAGGCAATTTGAAAGATTTTTTTCCCTGCAAAAAATGCAGGGCTTGCCAACAAACTATGAGCCCTAAACAACAATGGGCTATGGGGAGCAATAATTCTAATAAATTGGAAATATCAGATTTTATTACTTGTAAAACGGAGAGTGTCATATATACCATCAAATGTCCATGCCAGAAGGTATATGTAGGACGCACGAAAAGATCCCTGCAGATAAGGATTAAGGAACATATAAGAAATATAAAGAAAAAATTTCTGGGTCATCCCCTCTCTAAACATTTTTCAGAATGTCATGGAGGCTCTGTGAATAACCTTATCTTCACAGGAATTGAACATGTTAAGCCACAAGTGCGTAAAGGCAACCATATAAAGCTAATGTCGCGAGCTGAGAGCCGTTGGATATTTGCATTGGACACCCTAATACCGAAGGGGTTAAATAGTGAAATCGAACTTTTTGGCTTCTATTTAGTTAATTGGGTTAAACTTGCCTAAGCGGCGGGACTGCTTAAATAATCCTCCTGTGGTGGGGGGGACCATCCCTGAGGAAGAAGACAGTTAGTCTTTGAAACATGTTGGAAAGTCCATTGGTCCCCGCCGCAACGACCAGCAAGTGAAACCGACGTGGTCAAGTGTTGACTCACATCACGAAGGTCCTGTATACCTGAAGCAGCTCACAGACGCCGGGAGCACGAGAGGCCGCTCACGCCTGCTCCACAGCTGGTCATAAACTTTTTTCTTTTAGTAGACTTAGCTGTATGAGGATTATTTTTTAGCGTGAAGAGTTGTATTTGACAGTGGCACCATTTTAAGGTACGTACAATACAATACTTATTTTATTAACTCCTTATGGGAAGAAATAGAAAAAACTATAATTCTGTTGCAGTTTTTTGACATTTTAGAATTTACAATTTTAATTTGCTGCAAAAACAAAAGATTATCCTAATTCTGTTGCTCATTGTGAAAATGACAATATCAAATTTATGTTGTATCATTTATGCTTCATCAATTTTTTGCAATAAACATTTTTTTTGAAAAAAATTAACTTGTCTTTGTTTCCTCAAAATTATGGTGTAATTGGTCATATTTTGGGGTACAAATGAATTTTCAGTCACTTTTTATTGTATTTTTAGTGAGGTGTAATAAAAGAAAAAAGCAGTAATTCTGTCTAGTATTTTCAAACACCACTCATCATTTGGTATAATTAACACTTCCACATTGTTCTGCAGATTGATTTGATCATGTGATTTTGAATATCAATTTTATTTATCATTTTTTATGTTTTACTGCTTGATAAATTAAAAAAACATTTTTAAAAAATAATTTTTTTGGTCACTATATTCTGGAAACCATAACTCATGTATTTTTTTTTGGACAGAGTTATGTGAGGACTTTTGCAGGACAAAGAATATTTTGCAGGACAAAATCCATGACTTTTTGATCACTTTCTATTTAATTTCTCCCATAGAGCAATGCAAAGAACTACAATTCTGGCATTTTTGTTATTGTGTCTGTGTTCTCCATAAATAAATAAAGATAAAATTTTTAGTATGGGTCAATAATTTTGTGCAAAAATCTCTCAATTTTTTTTTTTTTGGGCGGGGGGAATCTTACTCTGAGAGCCATAATCTTTTCTTTTTTTCTGAGCACAGAGCTCTGTGACAGCTTGTTGACTTGTGTGTAGAAAGCTGTAGTTTGTATTGGTTCTATTTTTTTCATTATATTTTTATGTGAGGAATGAGCAAAAATAGCAAATTCTGTCATGGAAAATAAGTAATTGATCCCTTGCTGATTTTGCAAGTTTGCCCACTGACAAAGACATGAACAGTCTATAATTTTAAGGGTAGGTTAATTTTAACATTGAGAGATAGAATATCAAAAATAAAATCCAGAAAATCACATTGTATAAATTATATAAATTTATTTGCATTTTGCAGTGAGAATTAAGTATTTGATCCCCTACCAACTGTTAACAGTTCTGGATTCTACAGACCAGTTAGATGCTCCTAATCAACTCCTTACCTGCTTAAAAGACATCTATCTTACATGATCACCTTTACAAAAGACTCCTGCCCACAGCCAAAATTAATCAGTCAGACTCTAACCTCTACAACATGGGCAAGACCGAAAAGTTTTATAAGGATGTCAGGGACAAGATCATAGACCTGCACCAAGCTGGAATGAGCTATAAAACCATATGTAAGACGCTGGGTGAGAAGGCGACAACTGTTGGTGCAATAGTAAGAAAGTGGAAGAAATACAAAATGACTGTCAATCGACATTGATCTGGGGCACCATGCAAAATCTCACCTCGTGGGGTATCCTTGAACATGAGGAAGGTGAAAGACAAGCCTAAAACTACATAGGGGGAACTTGTTGATGATCTCAAGGTAGCTGGGACCACAGTCACCAAGAAAACCATTGCTAACACATTACGCTGTAAAGGTATAAAATCCTGCAGTGCAAGGTTCCCCTGCTCAAGAAGTGTGCAGGCCTATCTGAAGTTTGCCAATGAACACCTGGATGATTCTGTGAGGGATTGGGAGAAGGTGCTGTTGTAAGATGAGAAAAAAATTTAGTTCTTTGGCATTAACTCAACTCACTAAGTTTTGGAGGAAGAGAAATGCTGCCTATTACCCAAAGAACACCATCCCCATTGTCAAGTATGGAGGTGGAAACATTATGTTTTTGGGTGTTTCTCTGCTAAGGGCACAGGACTACTTAACCACATCAATGGGAGAATGGGTGGAGCCATGTACAGTAAAATCCTGAGTGACAACCTTCCTCCCTCAGCCAGGGCATTAAAAATGGGTTGTGGCTGGGTCTTCCAGCAAGAAAATGAACCAAAACATACAGCCAAGGCATCACAGGAGTGGCTCAAAAAGAAGCACATTAAGGACATGGAGTGGCCTAGCCAGTTTCCACTCTCCAGACCTTAATCCCATAGAAAACTTATGGAGAGAGTTGAAGCTCAGAGTTGCCAAGCGACAGCCTAAAATCTTAATGATTTAAAGATTATCTGCAAAGGGGAGGGGACCAAAATTCCTTCTGACATGTGCGCAAACCTCATCATCAATTTCTAAAAAACATCTGACTGCTGTGCTTCCCAACAACGATTTTGCCACCAAGTATTAAGTATTGTTTGCCAGAGGGATCAAATACATATTTCTCACTGCAAAATGCAAATACATTTATATAATTTATACAATGTGATTTTCTGAATTTTATTTTTCATATTCTATCTCTCAATGTTATTATTAACCTACCCTTAAAATTATCGCCTGGTCATGTCTTTGTCAGTGGCCAAACTATCAAAATCAGCAAGGGATCAAATACTTATTTCCTCCACTGTACCTGATTATAGTATGCACCCAGATTTTAAGTAACAGAAAATTATAATATTTACTGCTAATTAAAACTTTTTTAGTGATATAAGAAATAGGAGAGATGAATTTTAGTATCTTGTACAGTCAGGTAAAATTCATATTTTAATACCATTACTACTAATATATTGTTACAATCTTAAATGGCAAAGCCAACAGTTTCCCGATAACAGAGCAATAAGCAAATGTTGGGATAAAGGCGAGCCTATCATTTTTTATAAATAGTAGCATTAGTCGATAATATGGGAGTAGAAAACTATTTCTATTTTAACATTGACTACATCATTTTAGGATATTTATTATTATTAATTCTATCCTGATAGGGATCATTTAATATTGGCTTCTAGAAGAATCAAAGTGGCTGGAGATATGAGGTCTCTGCTTCATATTCTCCTCCTTCTCCCCTTTCTTGCTTTAATTAGTCACTTTCTAGTTTGCAAAAGCCACACACATTGTACCCATCTTGACCAAGCAGTCAGACTAGTCATTACTGGCATTTATTAAGGGAGGGCGTGTGGCATGTCTATTAGCACACGAAAAACCATTGATCCATTGTGATGTGCCAATAACATTATCATAAAAAATAGTAGAGTTTAAGGCCTTAGCCCTGGAGGAACACAGTTATGTAGCTGGCGTTGCATTGACTTGGTTGACACTATTCACTTATTCGGGCTGTAAACTTTACTGGTTTTATCCTCTTTTGAAAAGGGAGGTCGAGTAGGAAAGTAGGAAGAGTATGGCTGTATGTTAAGCAATAGGGGAGGATGGTTTATCAGGAAGTTAAATCCTTGTGGGTAGAATTAAAATAAGACACTAAAAATTAACTTTTCGTTTCATCTATAGACCCCCACTAACATTACTGAGGAGTGTGAGAGTCAGTTTCGTCATAAGATGGTGAAGGCTCACAGTTCATTAGAGTAGTAAATATAGGATATTTCAACTACCCAAATATTGACTGGCATCATGGTATTTCTTCAACTGCAAAGTGGAGATATTTTCTGAAATTTGTTGCAAGATAATTATATGAGCCAGTTCATCTAAGAACCTACAGGAGGCGATACTCTGTTGGATCAGGCCGTTTAATTTCTAACAATGCAGAAATGAAAATCCTGAAAATCTTAGTACCAGTGACCACAATATCATTCTTTTTTCCATAAACTGTAAAAAAAAAAAACCAAACCTCAAGATTGGGAGGATGAAAACACTTAATCTTAAAAAGACCAATTTCTGAATTTTAAGGCTGCAATTCAGGGTATTGACGCTTATCAATGTGAATGAAATGTTCCCAGATAAGCTGCATCCATGAGTTCTTAAGGAACTCAGCTAATGTTCATTGAGTCTTTAGATACTGGTACTATCCCAAGCAACTGATGTACAGCTAATGTGGTGCTTATTTTTCATAAAAGCTCTAAGTCTTTCCACAGTAATTATAACGGCATACAAAAAAGAAAAAAAATCCTGAATTTCTGATTTTGCTCATTCTGCCTGCCAAAAATCGGAAAAGAATGTGAAAATGTTATGTACCCAGAAATGGTACCAATAAAAACATCAACTTGTCCAGCAAACAATAAACCCTAACATGACTCTGTTGACAATAATTTAAAAAAAATTGTAGCTTTCAAAATATGGTTATGTAAATACTTTTTTTTTTTTTTGGAAAAAAAAAAGTATCTTTTAGTGTGTGACAGAGGCCAAACATACAAAAACGATATAAATCTATTAATTGCACCAATACGAAAAATACATTTGTCTAATCACTTATACTGCATGCATAATGGCCTGATAAATAAATAAAATCAATTTTTGACATGGTATTGATTTGTTCATTTCACACATTTATCCTGCGTGCAACGCTGAGCACTTACAGCGGGGTTTCCATTTAAATTTCTGAAATACATGATTAAGACGGAACCTCTGGTGGAAGATTCCCTAAAATGAGGCAAATGGTGACACTGTGGACACCATCTGGCCTATGATAAGGCAGTGTCCCCCTTTTTAGGCGTGCAGAAAAGTGTGGTCAACCACAATTTTATGTACTTCTGAAAAATACACCTTTGAAAAGAGTCCAGATGAAGTGCAGAGAAACTTTGCTGCCTCGGTACAGTGAATGGACCCAATCACAATAACTAGGATCTGTTGACGTGTTCCAGAGTTATTATCACAAAAAGTGACACTGGTCAGAATTGTAAAATTTGGCCTGGTCAGGAAGGTGAAAACATGCTTGGTGGTGAAGGCGTTAATTAAAGCTATGTCTGTAATCTTCGAGGAAAAATTTTAAAGTTTTACTGACATTTTTAAGTTATTATAATACAAGTCCAATTATTATGCAAGGATCTATACATCCACAATTATTGGACATAAATTTAGCGTCTTGCATGAAGTGTTTATAAGACTGAACTACGTCATATTTGAAAGGAGTTTTCTGCTTTCTATTTAAATAAAACATCTGCCTTACTCACTCTCCACATATATAAAAGTACTTATGCATATATGGTGAAGAAATTAATGTGGCTTTTGGCCCTCACTAATTAATAGTGTTATTTTACATGACAGGTTACCTTTAAACAGAATGTACATATAGCTACATGTCTTCAATTGACTTACAAAAAAACAGTACATCATGTTGTATACATTCTTGATGCGCTCCCATTGTTGACTACAACTTTTAATGCAATAAGATGCATTCCTGTTTATACATTTCTTCAACATGTAAGAATTAGAAGCTTTTTTTATTATACAATTTGAGAAACTTTGCTAACAGAAAATTGAATCTTTTTTAGACAAATCGTCAAAGCCTTGAAATTTAAATTTCAAAATATCCACTCATCTCTACTATTAAGGATAACATGGTGATAACTATGATGGCTTACCTGTGAATCCATCTTTACAAGTACAGATGAAACTTCCTTCAGTGTTATTGCAGGTTGCATCAGGTGAGCAGATATTATTGATCTCACATTCATTAATATCTTCACAGTAGATTCCATTACCTGAATAATATGAAATGATTCATGGTTAAGAGATGTACAGTAGATATGAAGGCTTACTACTCTATATATACAGTATATTCTCTAACCTGCTATTGAAAAATAGGAATATGAAAGCCTTGAGAAACATCAAATTGCTCAACTTGCTAATGACATTCCTGACAGGGCTGTCAGCACCAACAATGATAACAACTGTCAGATGCAGAGATGAGCGGATCTTTTGAAATTAACTTTCGCCTGATTTTCCAAAATAATTTAATTTGCGAGTCGTCATAGTTAAAATACCTGTAATGGCCTGATAAATATGTGTAGAATAGGGATGAGCAAATGAGCTCAGTCATACTACGAGGGGACAGTGCTTGTCCAGGCCTGTGTTTATACAGTATAATGAATCAGAGTCTTGTATTGTTGATACTGGTGCTGAAACTGAAAGAGCAAACAACAATGGACAGGAACCCAACAATGAAGGATGCCTTAACGTTGGCTATTGAGCTCACATATACTGGCCAATCTATACCTTTTTTCTCCACTGCAAAGTTTTCATAGCAATATTGCAGTTTCATTTTTCCAATATCCCATCTAATATATAAAACTCAATGTGTGTGTGTATGTTTGTATGTATGTGTGTATGTCCGGGATTGGCATCTGCACCGCCGCAGCTACAGCCACAAAATTTTGCACAGTCACACATCTGGACCCCGAGAGCGTCATAGGCTATGTTGTGAGGCAAAATTTTAACCCCGTGCTTTCCAATTCACCAAACAATTTTGCCCCTAGGTACTTAACGAGGGAAACTGTATGTATGTATGTGTGGATGTCCGGGATTGGCATGTGCACCGTCGCAGCTACAGCCACAAAATTTTGCACAGTCACACGTCTGGACCCCGAGAGCGTCATAGGCTATGTTGTGAGGCGAAATTTTAACCCTGCGCATTCCAATTCACCAAACAATTTTGCCTATTATTCTTATCATTTCTATGGTGTTATCATCCTGTAAAGCTGGAAATAATACAATATATTACTGTGCCAACACATATCACCCTCTGACACAGACCGCAGGGGGAGCCCAGTATCACACAGGATAGGATTAGATACACGGCTCAGCACTCAGTATCACACAGGAGAGGATTAGATACACAGCTTAGCAGTCAGTATCACACAGGAGAGGATTAGACGCATGGCTCAGCAGTCAGAATCACACAGGATAGGAATAGATACACGGCTTAGCAGACAGTATCACACAGGATAGGATTAGATACACAGATCAGCAGTCAGTAATACAGGATAGGATTAAATACACTACTCAGCAGTCAGTATCACACAGAATAGTATTAGATTGATGGCTCAGCAGACAGTATCACACAGAATAGGATTAGATACACAGCTCAGCAGTCAGTATCACACAGGATAGGATTAGATACATGGCTGAGCAGTCAGTAACACACATGATAGGATTAGGTACATGGCTCAGCAGTCAGTATCACACAGGATAGGATTAGATACACTGCTCAGCAGACGGTATCACACACGATAGGATTAGATACACTGCTCAGCAGAAAGTATCACACAGGAGAAGATTAGGTACACAGTTCAGCAGACATTATCACACAGGATAGGGTTAGATACACAGCTCAGAAACAGGATGTGCCAAAGGAGAGGACATTTTCATTCCAAGAATTCCACTCATTCCATCTGATTTGTTTTTTGATTTTAAATGCCTCCAGTTTCCAGTTCAACTGCTATTTCCAATGTCCATTATCAATGCTCAGGGACAGTCCTTGAAAGTAGTAGGGATCGATTTTCAATCTCCATGCTTTTCTCATGGTCAACTTTACGTGGTCTGTTCAAGAGTTGGAACTGACAAAAATCTGTTCATCTTTGCACCGAAAGGAAAACCCAAAAATGTTGTTTATCAAAAGGCTCTTGAATGAGCTGAAAATAAAATACTATCAATACTTGGGTAATCGTTTAGTTAATTTGTGTTGCAAATCTGTAGCGTTGAATATATGATGTGAAATGTTTTTCTGTGCAATATAATCATTATAATTTGTTATAACTAATTACAGTTGGTTACTATGCCCAGGCAATGCCGGGCTCTTTAGCTAGTATCTACATAAAGTAGCATTTTCCTATTTTCTATGGCAGTAATGCAGTTCCAATTTTCCAATGTTGTAGATAGATGAAACTGATAATGTGGATGTGGTCCCTGCTGCCGAATAATTCAAGGTCCAATGAGTTTCATATAAAGAAAGGTGGCTAATTCAATGCGTTTCATCAGGAAATACCACATTAATACAAAGTCAGAAAAAGGTTGCGGTTTTAAATAGGCAGAATTTCAAAAAAACGGCGCCAATAGGATCATATGACAAACAGACAATGCCAGAGCTCACTGATACAAAACATGATGCGCTCATAAATTAATGCATAATTTAACATGGTAAAGTAATCATTAATGTTTCATGATATTGACAAACTTTCCTATTTTACAGTGCCAAAAAAGGAATGAATAAAGAATATTTGGGAGAAAAAAAAAATATTTTCTAAAACGAACTTGCATCAAAATGGTGAACAAAATCAACCAGCGAACCCTCCTTATGGATTTGAAACTGAGCCAGGGTGTCAAATGAACTTCACGGAATGAAAAGAAGACTATCACCACCATATGATTAAAGAATAAAAAAAAATAATACATAGGAATACATAAATTTATGAATTTTATTTAGAGGAAAAAAAATTGTCATTAAATGATGTGCTTTAAACCACATGTTATTATTTTCCAATGTTATCATTCTTAGCACGAACATGTGGGAATATTTGTCCCGGTGTGCCGTCCCAGCATTACACAGGCTTGTGTCCAACAACATTACCTGTGCCCTCCACAATGCTGTTACTTGGAAAGTCCACCTAACCACAAACACGTGGACAAGTGCTTGTGGTCAGGGATGGTACATCTCACTGAGGGCACAATGGGTTAACATAGTGGAAGCCGGGACCCACTTCAACGTTGGTATGGTGCACGTCCTCCCAAACCCCGAGTATTGCGGGCCCTACGTCAATCTGGGTTTCCCCCACAGTCTACAGCTCCTGCACCTCCTCCTCCTCCTTCGCCCCTTCTTCAGCCTCCAGCTAGAAAAGGTAGAACATCAGTCACAAGTGGCTGAGATGGCTGAACCCACAGCCAGGCATGGCTGTGTGCGACAATGGTTGGAACCTGGTGGCTTCTCTGTGGCGAGGTGATCTCACACATGTGCCATGTCTGGCTCATGCGCTTAACCAAACATTTTTGGAAAAGCGACATGGAGCTGGCAGATCTGCTTGGAAAAGTGCAATGCTCGAAATACCCATTTTAGAAAGTCAGCTTCATCTGCCCTTGCCGTGATTAAGCAGCGCTTGCAGCTTATGGCTCAATGACTTGTGTGTCATGTCCCCAGCCCTTGGAACTCTATACTGCAGATGTTGGAAAGGATTTGTGAGCAGAAGAGGGCAGTTAGTGAATAGTCTACCATCATCAACAAGTTTGTCGGTATTCAGTTCTGTCTTCACACATAACATGTGAGGAGTGGACATGGATGTCTGACATATGTAACATCCTCCAAAACTTTGACAAATCCACAAAGAGGGTGAGCATCAATGACACCATAATTATCATCTCCATCCTGCTTATCTGTGTTCTAAATTGAAAATTGAGAGTAATTATAGAGCGAAAACATATTTACAGTTTAACAGTTACAAACACAAAAGTCCTAAGTAACAACGATAACAATTATCCAATAATTAAACCAAAACTAAACTACACTGATGGTGACAGCTTACAATCTACACTAAGTAACAACGATAACAATAATTAAACCAAAACAAAACAATCCTGCTCGTGACAACTTACAATCTAAAATGAGGTGGGGGAGATAAAAAATTCAGGGGTGTATTTATAAGAAGGTATTTACAATGATGCTTTTACAATGATATTACTGAGGTTAGTTCTAAGTGTTGTAGGCCTGAGGACAAGGAGGAGGAGAGCATGGTCAGTCATCTTCTTGGTGAGGATATGGAAGTATTGACTGTTAGCAGTCTTGCACGCATGGTTGAGTTTATGTTACGCTGTCTTTCCTGTCACCCTTGCATTATCAAAATTTTGGGTGACGGGAAATACTGATTGATGACTCTTCTAGACCCATGCTACAAGGAGAACTTTACTTCTCTTATTCCAGAGGCAGACAGGTGTACTAAAATGTTGGAGGAACACAGGTCCCTTCTTATTAAAAAAGTTCACATCTGAAAACATTGGCAGCAGAGGTCAAAGTTTGTTGGCCAAACAAGGAGTACAGGTGAGAAAGACACAACTCCAATCCAGAAAAGGCAGTGGAACACTTGCAAAGTTTGGGGAGAGTTTTATCAGACCCTCCCATCGCCCTGTCCCTGAGACACAGGGGACACTCACATGGAGTGCAAGTTTTTGAAAATGCTGAGGGAGTACCTTGCTGACCATACCAACATCCTCTGTCATTCCTCTGTGCCTATTGGCTATCAAACTGGACATGTGGCATGAACTGGCTCTCTCTACTGCGCACGTGCGCTGTACTCACGGTCAAGGAGCACACGGCGCCTTGCTCTCTGGCGGTTACTGGGCAAATGGTGCCTTGCTAAATGGCAGTACCGTTTTTAGTGGTGGGAGACTACAGGAACAGTCCTTTGCAGCACCACTGTACTACTTACCTCCTATGCGCTGCTTGTCCACGCCAAAAATCATTGCTGTCTTGCCCGCTTTCTCTTAAGCTGGCCCCCTTCCTCTAGGTCACCAGGTCTGTCTATCTGCCGCCTTTTGCAGCAGCGTTGGCGCTTCGGGTGCATATTGCACTGCCCCCCTTGCTGCTCACATGGTCACAGCTGGGGACACTCCTTTTTTTTTGCACAGCTTCTGGGCTTGTTCCCTGTCTAAACACAACCCCTCGCTCTGTGTAATGGGGCCTGTTCATTCCCCTATTCCTTCCACCAGTAAACAGGGGACGCAGCCAAAACAGGTCCAGAACTGGTGCAGAACAGGTACCTGTGGACCGGTCATCCTGACTCCGTACATATCTGGCAAATCAGTTCTTTAATGCAAGCAGCATAGAGGGCATGTACTTCCAAATTTCAAGAGAAAATTCTACAGTACATCAACAACAGTTTCAATTTGAAGGACTTTGTGGCTCATATCATTCAACAAGATAACACTAGTCTCATACTTAAAATTTTTGGTAGAAAATAATTTCCCCACTGATAGCTTGTGTATGTTTACAATTATGTTACATAATTTGTGTGATTAATTATTCATACCTATTTGGTTCACAATATATTCATCTTTTTCTTCAAGGCTTTGGAATATAATGTTGTAAGAGTTAAAGCAACTTGTTAAAATGTGTTTTACCTCAAATGTGAAACTACTTGTCAATTGTCATCTTTAATATTTCTCCATTCCATGTGCGGCTAACCACCTCATTGATGTTATTGAGTTTCTTGGTCAAGAAAACAACAGCTACACCAATACCATGTGCTTTTCCTATTAATTCATCATGCTGCTGAAGTAGAGGTGAGATTAGGGACCTACATAATATCTGCGGACTGTAATCAACATGACACTGTGCCAAAACCAACTGGGGTATAGCTACCAAGTTGACATAGTTTGTGCACACCTGAACAAAGTTGTCAAAAAAAACCCTTCAATAACATGTTTGATAGCTTGTCTAGTGGAAACACCCATATAGTGTTACTATTATTATTTAGTTATATATATAGTGCCATTAATTCCATGGTGCTGTACATGACAAGGAGTTACATACATAGTAATATATATCGTTTACCCCAAAACAATTACAATGACAGACTGTTACAGAAGGGAGAGGACCTTGTCCTTGCCGACTTTCATTCTGCGGGAGAATGGGAAAGAGACAAAAGGTGGTGAGTATGGCACCTCGGGTGGTGGAGAGGCGGCAGCTTGGGTGGTGGTGTAGAATTCAAATCTACGACCGCCATGCTCTCCAATTGACATCTCAGGGAATGCATCAGATGTCACGCTCGCGCCTTGGCAGAATGGCGCGAGCTGGGGGGTTGTGGCCCCACTGTGCCACAAACCAGACTACTCTGGAAGGGGCATAACTACGGCAGCTTCCTTGGTCTTCACTGGAGCCTCTGATGGTGAGGTCAGGCTTGTGCGGCAGAGGCGCAGGAGTGCGGAGCAGGCAGAGGCGCAGGAGTGCGGAGCAGGCAGAGGCGCAGGAGTGCGGAGCAGGCAGAGGCGCAAGAGTGCGGAGCAGGCAGAGGCGCAAGAGTGCGGAGCAGGCAGAGGCGCAAGAGTGCGGAGCAGGCAGAGGCGCAAGAGTGCGGAGCAGGCAGAGGCGCAAGAGTGCGGAGCAGGCAGAGGCGCAAGAGTGCGGAGCAGGCAGAGGCGCAAGAGTGCGGAGCAGGCAGAGGCGCAAGAGTGCGGAGCAGGCAGAGGCACAAGAGTGCGGAGCAGGCAGAGGCGCAAGAGTGCGGAGCAGGCAGAGCAGCTACGGAGCTGTGCAGACAGAGTGGCTAGGGAGCCGTGCAGACAGAGCTGCGAGCGTGCAGATGCACAGATAAAGAGGACACAAGGAAAGACATGGCAGGGAAGGAACCACAAACAAGGAGACTGACAGACAGAGGTAAGACTGAGTTCAGACAGAGGCACAGGGACAAAGACACAAGGACCAGGATATTCAGCCTCCTGGCAGGCAGACAGGGTACAAAGCAAGACTAGAGTAATCCTCCAAAGAAGAAGACAGACAGAACAGGGCCTGGCTTCCTCAGCAGCGGAATACTAACTGAGTATAGACATTGCTCAGGCAATGTTTCAGTGGGAGTGGCAAAACTAAATAGTCAAGGGCTCCAGGTGGTTGGTCAGGGACAGATTACCCAGGTGCACCCAGACCGCATAAGAACCAGAGAGTTCAGGTGCCGCCCCCCTATACACACAGTCAGGAAACATGGAGAGAAAGCAGGAAAACAAGAGGCATAGCACATGGAGCTCAGGGCTGGCAACAGACAGATTTCACAGCATGGTTTGAAGGAGAAAGTAAGTTGGTGCGCGGGGGATGGGAGGCCATGCCGTGATGCCAGCAGGGTTGTTACAGTACCCCCCCTTTACGGCCCCTCTTCCTCAAGCCTGCCAGAATGACCTGAAGAAGGAGTATGGGACCACACACAGTCCAGGTTGACACGACATCCTTCACGTAGGGTGGAATATGTGTGCCATCAGGAATCCCAGAGTGCCAAGCTTCTTGGTGCCCGATGGAGTCAGCTTCCAACACCGAGGGTATAAGGACTTGGATCTCTTCCTCCAGAGTGGAAGAAAGCAGGGACCTGGAAGCCTCAGATTTGACCCCTACATCAGCCGGCCAGCTGGAAACCGAAGAGACCTTTACCGAGTCCAACTTCAGCCCGATATCCCAAGAAAATTGGACCTCCTCCTCCAGACGGGTAAAAAACAGAGATGCATAGGCCACTGTTCTCACCTCTTCATCCACCTGCCACATGGAAGTTGGAGGCATACATACGGGGAGCCACCTCTGCCTGTTACCCGGAACAGACTGGACCACTTCTTTCAAGTAGGCGAACGAGTACTGCTTAATCCTGGGACCTTCACCCACAGACCATAGAGGAGCCGAGGGCATCCACTCAGGATCAATCTTCAGCCCATTATCCTGGGGAAGACTATCAAGTGTCAGGGATGTTCCTGAGGACTGGTCACTGGTATGGTCACCGGAGGTGTACGGAGAGGGCGCCACTGTTTCCTTTTCTTCAGTGACGTCAGTACACCATGGCTTGATAGCCGGCAGATCAGGTGGAGAAGGAGACGATACAGAAGACTGACCTTGCAGTAATGGAACTAGACACCTCTGTTGGCTAGGCAGATCCAAATATAGCACCATGCTGGGTCTTTGGACCGGAAGGGGCAATAGAGTGCCCGGCTCAAAACGACCGGTGGGCAAGTTGGTCAGCAGGTGGAAGAC
Source organism: Dendrobates tinctorius (assembly GCF_039654945.1). NCBI lineage: Eukaryota > Metazoa > Chordata > Amphibia > Anura > Dendrobatidae > Dendrobates > Dendrobates tinctorius. The sequence continues at coordinate 36,495,448 of NW_027361775.1, forward strand.
AAATGTCTCTGTGTATAATGCTCCGATTAGGAGCTGTAGTTGACCCCTCAATGCTCGACTGTTCACAAGTAGGGCTCGGCCATCACCAAACCCCCTGCATGGATTCTGGAGCGGTGGAGCAGGAACCATGCACAGACTTCGTCTGGCTTGTAGCTTGCATACATCTGCACGGCCGAAACTCCCACAAGGCACCGGAACAGTCACAGACTTTAGTAGCGAGGAGGTACTCTCACCAAGGGCAGTCTCTCCTACTGGCCCAAGGTTCTGGAGCTTTGGCTTCACAGGGCTGAGACCATCAGGATGTTCCTTCTCAGGACTGGCCTCTGGCGACAACCTAGCCAGCCCCTTTTTCTTAGACCTCTTGGATCTTGCATGGGGGGCTGCTTTGGCAGGCTGAGGAACAGATGGGTCATGGACGGTCACAGACGGAGGAGATGAATTGGCCACAGGTCTCTTTCGTACGATCCGTTCCTGGAAGCTAGGAGGGGAAGACTTTTCAGGAGACACTGTACTAGGCTTGTCAAAGGCTTTGCAGAAGGCCACCAGGAAGGCCGGTAAGCTCGAGGTGATGGGATCCCCTGCTTCCCAAAGGGGGTTGAGCCACTGCAACGCATCTCCTGTTAGGTAGGACATTAGTAATCCTACCTTTACCCGATCGCTGGCGAAGTAGGGAGCATGCCATTGAAAATAGCGTAGGCACTGCTCCATAAAGGCATGACACTGCTTGGGGTCCCCATCATATCTTGGCAGGTCCAAGGGAGGTTCAACTTTAGGTATGCCAGCCTCTAGTTGAGCAAACAGTCTATTGGAGACCACAATGGTGGGTGGAGCAGTGAAGGATTGGGCTTCAGACCGGGTAAATTTATTTGGTTGCCCATACTGGCAAAAAAGTTCATCTTGCTCCGAGGGCGAAAGGACATGGGACTCAGCGGGGACCATGGCCTGAGCAAACTGTCACGCTCGCGCCTTGGCAGAATGGCGCGAGCCGGGGGGTTGTGGCCCCACTGTGCCACAAACCAGACTACTCTGGAAGGGGCATAACTACGGCAGCTTCCTTGGTCTTCACTGGAGCCTCTGATGGTGAGGTCAGGCTTGTGCGGCAGGTAGCTGCCGGGTGCCACTCCAGGGTGGTGTCTGGCTGTGGCTGCTGATCCCACTCGGGAACAGGACACCTTGACAGGGGCTATAGACAGGCAGGCAGGTGGATACGACAGGCACGGCTGAGACACAGGGCAGGCGGGCACGGCTTGGAGACACAGGACAGGCGGGCACTGCTTGGAGACACAGGACAGGCGGGCACGGCTTGGAGACACCGGACAGGCGGGCACGACTTGGAGACACCGGACAGGCGGGCACGGCTTGGAGACACCGGACAGGCGGGCACGGCTTGGAGACACCGGACAGGCGGGCACGGCTTGGAGACACCAGACAGATTGGCGTGGTATGAAAAGGAGCAGGTAGGGACCTGTTCACACAGCAGGTGTAGGCAGGAGGGAGTGGTGTATGCTGGAACAGGATCTGGACCTGTTCTCACAGGAGGTGTAGGCAGTAGGGAGTGGTGTATGCTGGAACAGGATCTGGACCTGTTCACACAGGAGGTATAGGTATGGATTTAGGCAGGAAGGAATGGAATATGAAGGAACAGGTTTGGGCCTGTTCACACAGCAGGTGTAGGCAGGAGGGAGTGGTGTATGCTGGAACAGGATCTGGACCTGTTCACACAGGAGGTACAGGTATGGATATAGGCAGGAAGGAATGGAGTATGAAGGAACAGGTTTGGGCCTGTTCACACAGGAGGTGCAGGTAGGCAGAGGCGCAGGAGTGCGGAGCAGGCAGAGGCGCAGGAGTGCGGAGCAGGCAGAGGCGCAGGAGTGCGGAGCAGGCAGAGGCGCAGGAGTGCGGAGCAGGCAGAGGCGCAAGAGTGCGGAGCAGGCAGAGGCGCAAGAGTGCGGAGCAGGCAGAGGCGCAAGAGTGCGGAGCAGGCAGAGGCGCAAGAGTGCGGAGCAGGCAGAGGCGCAAGAGTGCGGAGCAGGCAGAGGCGCAAGAGTGCGGAGCAGGCAGAGCAGCTACGGAGCTGTGCAGACAGAGTGGCTAGGGAGCCGTGCAGACAGAGCTGCGAGCGTGCAGATGCACAGATAAAGAGGACACAAGGAAAGACACGGCAGGGAAGGAACCACAAACAAGGAGACTGACAGACAGAGGTAAGACTGAGTTCAGACAGAGGCACAGGGACAAAGACACAAGGACCAGGATACTCAGCCTCCTGGCAGGCAGACAGGGTACAAAGCAAGACTAGAGTAATCCTCCAAAGAAGGAGACAGACAGAACAGGGCCTGGCTTCCTCAGCAGCGGAATACTAACTGAGTATAGACATTGCTCAGGCAATGTTTCAGTGGGAGTGGCAAAACTAAATAGTCAAGGGCTCCAGGTGGTTGGTCAGGGACAGATTACCCAGGTGCACCCAGACCGCATAAGAACCAGAGAGTTCAGGCGCCGCCCCCCTATACACACAGTCAGGAAACATGGAGAGCAAGCAAGAAAACAAGAGGCATAGCACATGGAGCTCAGGGCTGGCAACAGACAGATTTCACAGCATGGTTTGAAGGAGAAAGTAAGTTGGTGCGCGGGGGATGGGAGGCCATGCCGTGATGCCAGCAGGGTTGTTACATCAGAAATGTCAAAATCTCTAGCTTCAGTTATAGAAAATAAATGGTCTCCTTTTATTCGTCATCATCGAACCAGTTCTGTATTAGTAGGTGAGGGCTTGTCAGAATCCTGCCCAGGAACACCAGACTTCAGTAGTTGCGAGTCCTGTCCTGCGATCTTCAACGTTATCTTGCTATTGCTCTTCCAGGCATGATTTCATCAAGAAGATTTAGCCTTTGTAATACAGAGACAGAGTACAGTACAGAGCACAACACCGCCTAAACATTCACCCTCTGCTACTTCTATCTGCGCAGTGACTGCCTCTAGGCTGAAGATGATGATGGTGGTAGCAGTTGGAGCATTTAACACAGTCATGAAGCAGCCATAACAACTTGAAACAGATATGCCCCACTGTAATTTTTTCTTTTGGGATAAAAAAGATTGCTGGATATAACAAGAGTGACAGACTTCCCAAAAAAGGGAATTTAGGCCTAAAATGCCTCAATTTTTGGCACACAGATGTATAAGGCGTGTCAGAGATAGACCCCACTGTAAAATGTGGCCTGTTTTTGTTACAAAATGCAACATAGTGCTGTATATAACTTGAGTACCAGACAGGAAAATACTGGAGTAATGGCCTAAAGTCCACAAATTTTTATCACACGGACATATGAGGCATGTCACAGATATACCACTGTTATGAATGAGTCACCGTAGGAGGCAAAAACAGAAATGCAAGCTAAGTCCAGAAAACCAGAGAAGTTGGCAGCTATCGGATTGCAGACCCCTGAACCTATCAACAACAACTAGCAGTAGTCGTGGGGGGTTCCTACGGTGCCCTAGACCCCTCGATCACAGCCGGAGAGCTAAATAGCCTAAAGACAGAAAGGGAAATCTAAACTGCCCCAGAGCAGACCCCAAAGCAATAGGCAGCCCCCAACATATAATGACGGTGAAGCAAGAAGAAAAAACACTAACACAGATAGAAAGATAGACTGAGCAAATGATGGGGCCCAAGCTAACTAGATAGGACAGGATAGGAAAGCTGCTGTCTGCAATCCGTGAAAAACCCTATCAAAATAAGAGCCAACAGACTGACAGGGAAAAAGGCCCTGATGACGCTAGGCTTCAAAAAGACTATGTCAGTACTCAGGTATTTTCTGTAGACAGAGCAAAAAGGAATTCAGCTCACCCCAGCAGGGAATGGCAGAATCCAGAAAAGCAAGGCAAACTAAAACCAAAACACAAATGCAAAAAGGCAAAGCAGAAAACTTAGCTTTTGAGGAGCAGGAATTAGACTGGTCTCCTAGAATTCCACAGAGAAATCACCAGCGAGGCAGAAGGGCGTCGGCTGCCTTATATCCAGTCAGAGATCCCCGTCGCCCAGTCATCCTCTCCCAGCTCAGGTGCTTGGTAATCAGCCTCACTACCTTCCTTCACCAGAAGAGGGAGTTCATCAGACCTCAATGGTAAAGGGGAAAATGAACTCATAACAGAACCTCCCCCTTGAGGAGGGGTCACCGAACCCTCATCCATGCCACCAGGGCGATCAGGGTGAGCCCGATGAAAGGCACGCACCAATCTTTTGGCATGAATATCAGAGGCAGAGACCCAGGAATTATCCTCCTGACCATAACCCTTCCACTTAACCAAATACTGGAATCTCCGTCTAGCCAGACGGGAATCCAATATCTTCTCTACCTCATATTCCATGTTACCTTCAACCAATACAGGTTCCGGAGGTGCCACCCCAGGAACTACTGGTTCAACAAACCTCTTCAACAAGGACTTATGAAACACATTATGGATTTTAAATGTGACAGGAAGAGCCAACCGAAAAGAGACCGGATTAATGATCTCCAAAATCTTGTAAGGCCCAATAAATCTAGGCTTAAACTTAGGAGAAGCTACATTCATAGCGATATTTTTTGATGATAACCAAACCATATCACCCACCTTAAACTGGGGACCAACGGTCCTATGTCGGTTGGAAAACCGCTGGGCCTTTTCCTGGGAGAGAGATAACTTGGTCCCAGATCTGGTGCATTCTCTCCACCACAGTGTCAACACCTGGGCAGGCAGAAGGCTCCACCTGCCCTGAAGAAAATTGAGGATGAAACCCAAAGTTGCAAAAAAAACGTGACATCAAAGTGGCAGAACTAGCTCTATTATTTAAAGCAAATTCGGCCAAGGGCAAAAATGAAACCCAATCATCCAGATCAGCGGAAATAAAACATCTCAAATACGACTCCAAGGTCAGGTTTGTTCTCTCCGTCTGCCCATTGGTCTGAGGGTGAAATGCAGAGGAGAAGGACAACTGAATTCCCAGCTTGGAACAGAACGTCCTCCAAAATCTAGGCACAAACTGAACTCCTCTGTCAGATACAATGTTCTCAGGAATCCCGTGCAAGCGAACCACCTGTTGCAAAAACAGGGGCACCAACTCAGAAGAAGAAGGCAACTTAGGGAGTGGTACAAGATGAACCAACTTAGAGAACCTATCACAAATCACCCAAATAACAGTCATTCTCTGAGAGACAGGCATATCAGAGATGAAATCCATTGAAATATGGGTCCATGGCCTCCTGGGGACCGGCAAAGGCATCATAGAATCATAGAATCGTAGAGTTGGAAGGGACCTCCTGGGCCATCTGGTCCAACCCCCTGCTCAAAGCAGGATTTGCTAAATCATCCCAGTCAGATGTCTGTCCAGCCTCTGTTTGAAGACTTCCATTGAAGGAGAACTCACCACTTCTCGTCACCCAGGACAAAAAAAGAAAACTGCCATAAACTGGCAAACCTTTGAACACACACAGACATGAGCTGCCAAGGAGATACCACTACAACCAATGTATGACCTGTTTTTTTTATTTTTGGCCTAACTAGTGCTGTATATAAGTAAAGTTTCACCCAGGATAAAAAAAGAAAACCGCCATAAACTGGCACACCTTTGAGCACACACAAGTATGAACTGTAATGGAGATACCACTACGACAAATGTGTGGCCTGTATTTTTATTTTTTTTGGATAAATACTACTGTATTTAACTACAGTGACAGCCAGGCCAAAAAAAGAAAACTGCCATAAACTGGCAAAACTTTGAACACACACAGACATGAGCTGCCAAGGAGATACCACTACAACCAATGTCTGACCTGTTTTTTTTATTTTTGGCCTAACTAGTGCTGTATATAAGTAAAGTTTCACCCAGGATAAAAAAGAAAACCTCCATAAACTGGCAAAACTTTGAGCACACTCAGATATGATCTGGCACGGAGATACCACTACAACAAATGTGTGCCCTGCTTTTTTCATTTTTGGGCTAACTAGTGCTGAATAAAAGTACAGCTTCACACAGGACAAAAAAGAAAACTGTTGTAAACTAGCAAAACTTTGAGCATACTCAGATATGATCTGGCACGGAGATACCACTACAACAAATGTGTGCCCTGTTTTTTTTTATTTTTGGGCTAACTAGTGCTGAATAAAAGTACAGCTTCAACAGGACAAAAAAAGAAAACTGCCGTAAACTGGCAAAACTTTGAGCACACATAGATATGAGCTAGCACGGAGATACCACTACAACAAATGTGTGCCCTGGTTTTTTTTTTTTTTTGGGCTAACTAGTGCTGTATATAAGTAAAGTTTCACCCAGGACAAAAAAAGAAAACCGCCGTAAACTGGCAAAACTTTGAGCACACACAGACATGAGCTGTCACAGAGATACCACTACGACAAATGTGTGCCCTGTTTTCTTTTATTTTTGGGCAAACTAGTGCTGTATATAAGTAAAGTTTCACCCAGGACAAAAAAAGAAAACCGCTGTAAACTGGGAAAAAACTTTGAGCACCCACAGATATGAGATGGCAGGGAGATACCACTACGACAAATCTGTGCCCTTTTTTATTTTTGGGCAAACTAGTGTTGTATATAAGTACAGTTTCACCCAGGACAAAAAAGAAAACTGCCGTAAACTGGGAAAACTTTGAGCACCCACAGATATGAGATGGCACGGAGATGCCACTACGACAAATGTGTGCCCTGTTATTTATTTTGGGCAAACTAGTGCTGTATATAAGTAAAGTTTCACCCAGGACAAAAAAAGAAAACCGCAGTAAACTGCAAAACTTTGATCACTCACAGATATGAGCAGACACGGAGATACCAGTACAACAATGATGTGCCCTTTTTTTTTTTTGGGCTAACTAGTACTGTATATAAGTACTGTTTCACCCAGGACAGATAAAGAAAACCGCCATAAACTTGGAAAACTCATCCCTAACCTGGTATGAATGGCCCCCTCATCCCTATCCTGGTAAGAATGGTCCCCCTCATCCTTATCCTGGCAGGAGTGATCACCCTCATCCCTATACTGGTATGCAGGGTCCCCATCTCATCCAAGTATGAATGGCCCCATCCCTAACCTGGTATGCAGGGCCCCATCCTTAACCTGATATGGTTGGCCCCAATCCTAGTCCTGGTATGCATGGCCCCATCCTTATCCTGGTTATGATTGGCCCCATCCCAGTCATGGTATGCATGGCCCATCCTTATGTAGATATGTTTGACCCCATCCTTGTCCTTGTATGCATGGTCCCATCCTTATCCTGCTATGATTGGCCCCATCCTGGTACTGTAATGCATGGTCCCATCCTTATACTAGGAATGATTGGCCCCATTCCAGTCCTGGTTTGCATGGTCCCATAGTTATCCTGGTCTGATTGGCCCCATCCTTGTCCTTGTATGCATGGTCCCATCCTTATCCTGGTATGATTGGCCCCACACCCATCCTGGTATGCATGGTCCCATCAGAACAGATTAAAAAACAAACCATTACACTTACCTTCCTCCGCTCCCTCGCAGTGTCCTGCTCTGTTGCCAGCAACTGATTAATGCTTGGAAGCAGTGCATGGCAGGGACATCATGCTCTGCTCACAAGCAGAGCACAGCTGCCAGAATACTCACAGGTACTGTTCATAGCAGAGAGCAGTGAGCATTCATTGCTCTTTAGTAGCGTGCAGTGTCAGCCACCAGCTTCCTGCTGCTGCCGGCGGTCACATGTGCCAATATTTAAGAGTACTGAATATTCTGGATATTCATTTCTCTTAAGTATCGACACACATGACCGTCGGTACCAGCAGGAAGAGCAATGAATGCTCACTGCTCTCTGCGATGAACAGTCCCGTTGAATATTCCGGCAGCTGCTGGTAACAGAGCAAGAGACTGTGAGGGAGCGGAGGAAAATAAGTGTAATGGTTTGTTTTTTTATCTTTTCTGATGGGGCCATGCATACGAGGACTAGGATGGGGCCAATCATTCTAGAATAAGGATGGGACCGATCATACCAGGAACGGGATGGGGCGAATCATACCAGAATAAGGATAGGATCAATCATACCAGGAACAGGATGGGGCTAATCATACCAGGATGCCAAAAAGAAATGAATATTCATTGTCCTCCATGCCCATGGGCGTGGAATGCAGTGAATATTAATTTCTCTTTATCAGCGGGCACAGGAATTAGCCGGAGTCTCCAGCTCCTGCCTCTGTGACCTGCTGTTCCGCCGACACTGCTCCTCCACCTCCCTACCACAGCCATAACCGGTACATCAGGACTATAAGATGCACCCCCCATTTTCCTCCATATTCTGAGTGGAAAAAAGTGAATCTTATAGTCCGAAAAATATGGTAAGTTTGGAAATAAACACACAGGAATATTAAAATCCTTTGAAATAAAACCCAACACACTATTTTACACATTTATTTAAAAATAAAAAACACAGCCATACTCACCTTCACACAGTTATACGCACAGTGAAAATTCTCACGGCGTTAGCAGTGATCTTATTGAGGTCATCACTAGAAATGGGCGAACCCGAACAGTAAACTTCATGGTGCCTACTGGACACCTACTTGCTGCAGAGACCTCAAACATAGACTTCATCAGGAAGTCCGTGTTAGGCCAAAGTCACACTTGCGAGAAATACAGATGAGTGCTATTGGATAAAATATCGCATAGCACTCGGACCGCTGTTAATCTATGGGGCAGCTCACATTACCGTTTTTTTTTCTCGGCTGTATTATACGTGTGAATGAAATCGCAGCATGCTGCGATTTTCTGCATATATTGGCCGAGACTATGGGTGCGAGAAAAAAATCGCACACCACACGGACCATCCGAGTGACTTGCGAGAAATACGCACCGTTGTCCTTTGAAAAGCCGGCAATTCATGTGTGGTGTACAGTAAAATCACATTGACAGGTTAGAAAAGAATAGATATAAACACATAAAATACATACATTATATATACGGTATATACTGTATGTATATATATATATATACATATATATATATATATTGCTCAAAAAAATAAGGGGAAACTTAAACAACAAAATGTAACTCCAAGTCAGTCACACTTCTGTGAAATCAACACTGATTGTGATTCAATTCGTCCTGCTGTTGTGCCAATGGAATGAACAACAGGTACCAATGATAGGAAGGTCACTAACATCCATGTGTCTGCTCAGTAAGAGTGTCTAGTGTTCCCATTATTTTTTTGAGCAGTATATATATATATATATATATATATATATATATATATAAAGCTCAATGTGGGTGTGTATGTATGTGTGTGTGTATGTCCGGGATTGGCATCCGGATTGTCGCAGCTACAGCCACAAAATTTGGCACAGTCACACGTCTGGACCCCGAGCGCGTCATAGGCTATGTTGTGAGGTGAAATTTTAACCCCGCGCATTCCAATTCACTAAACGATTTTGCCCCTATCTACATAATGGGGAAAAAGTGAAAGGAAAAATGTTGGAGGCAAATTGACAGCTGCTAGATGTGAACAAGGGGGACTTAAAGAATGAGAGCAATGGCGCCAAAGGGTATATTCCGTACAGTTGCTACGGTGAGGCCCTGACATGGGATACTCACCACACACAGGGATTTGAACACACACACAAAATGCACCACACACTACCACGTGCTTCAACACATATACCACCCTCAGCACACATTTCACCACACATACACCAACCTCGCCACATAAAAGTCAAAACACAAAAGTCGCCACTCAAAACTTGCCACGCTGTCCCAGAGCTGTTTAAAAGATGAAAAATGAGCTGTAATTGGTGTTAGGCGTCGGGTTCCTGCAGCTGCACAGCAGGAATCTGGAGCAATACATCCAGAGGTCCCCCAATCCTTTCCGACCACCCAGGGACCTGCACAGCAATCTCGGCGATCCAGGCGCCCTGCTCAGACCAGCTCGCTGGGTTTTGATGTTGCTGCCACCTCTGGACCAGCAATGGTAGTGCAGCCTGCTTTGCAGGAAACCACTCCAGAGGCTAAGTCCTCTCGCCGCGCTACTGGACATGCCCACGAGACGATCTCCCAGTGGAGATCAGGAGTCACGTCCTTGTCCTGATCTGATTGGCCCATCTCAGAGGTCTGGAAAGTCCCGGAAGTGCATGACTATAAAAGGCTATACTTGCTATGTGTGAATGGTGACGGATGTATGATTCTGGTGACTGACTCATTATAAAACCCCTTCCCTCTGATATTACGCATGTGGATAGGGAATTAGAGTTATAGTCAGCGCCAGTCAGTGGCAAGCCATACGCCACAGTGCATACCGCACTGCTACACTAGCGTCCGATAGTGTGATGCCTCACGGCACTGTCGTACAGTGGCTGTAGTTACCGCCGCGCTGCAGTTAGCAGCACTTACCGGCGTCTGCGGTAGCGACGCCGCATGCACGGTAGGTCAAGACGGACACCGACCTCTGCCTTGGGCCGTGTCCTGTGACCATATACCGTGTGTGCACGCCAGCTGAGACCTGTGAAGCTAACAGGCTCGGCGTTTATGCTTTAGCGCCTTTGTGAGTTTAACAGAGTCCGCTCTGCTCACCTCGGGTGACGTTTAACTTGACATATAGCGAGTCTGCCATTACTCAGCAGCGGTTGTTACACCTACTGCACGGTGGACTTCGGGCAGCGAACGCACTTCCTATTATTTATATTTAGTGCTTCCGCTGTCCCTAACATTATACTAGCGCCAGGGTCTGGCTAGTATATATTTATATGTCAGTGACACACACATATATACTGTATATACACCGCTCTGGCAAAAATCAAATATTGAGAGACCACTTCCAAATGTTTAGTTTGTCTGATTTTTCTCTTTATAGGTATATTTTTTGAGTAAAATGTAAATTGTTCTTTTAATCTACAAACTTCTGACAACATGTCTCTGAATTTCCAAGTAATAATTTTTTTTCTCTGAAAAGGAGAAATGGTCAAAATTTAAAAAAACCCAGTGCTTTCAGACCTCAAATAATGCAAAGAAAACAAGTTCATAATCATTTAGAAACAACAATACTAATTTTTTAACTCAGGAAGAGTTCTGAAATCAATATTTTGTGGAACAACCATGATTATTAAAAACAGCTCTCATGCATCTTGGCATGCTTACCACCAGTCTTTCACACTGCCTCTGGAGCAAAAATTTAAGCAGTTTGATGGCTTGTGACCATCCATGATCCTCTTGATTACATTCCACGGGTTTTGAGTAGGGTTCCTTTCTGGAGAATGGACTGCCCATGACAGGGTTTTGATGTGGTGGTCTCTTAATTTTTGCCAGAGCTGTATATATAAACATACACTGCTCAAAAAAATAAAGGGAAGACTAAAATACCACATCCTAGATATCACTGAATGAAATATTCCAGTTGCAAATCTTTATTCATTACATAGTAAAATGCGATGGGAGCAATAAATAATAAAAATGATCAATGTAAATCCAAATTAATATCCCATGAAGGTCTGGATTTGGAATGATTCTCAAAATCAAAGTGGAAAATCAAATTACAGATTGATCCAACTTCAGTGGAAATGACTCAAGACATGGAAATTGTGCTCAATAGTGTGTGTGGCCTCTCCACATGCCTGTATGACCTCCCTACAATGTCTGGGAATGCTCCTGATGAGGCGGCGGATGGTCTCATGAGGGATCTCCTCTCAGACCTGGACTAAAGCATTCACCAACTCCTGGACAGTCTGTGGTGCAACGTGAAGTTGGTGGATGGGGCGAGACATGATGTCCCAGATGTGTTCAATCGCATTCAGGGGAACTGGCGGGCCAGTCCATAGCTTCAATGCCTTCATCTTGCAGGAACTGTTGACTCACGCCAGCCACATGATATCTGGCATTGTCCTGCATTAGGAGGAACCCAGGGCCAACCGCACCAGCATATGGTCTCACAAGGGGTCTGACGATCTCATCTCGGTACCTAATGGCAGTTAGGCTACCTCTGGCGAGCACATGGATGGCTGTGCGGCCGTCCAAAGAAATGCCACCCCACACCATTACTGACCCACTGCCAAACTGGTCATGCTGAAGGATGTTGCAGGCAGCAAATCACTCTCCACAGCGTCTGCAGTCTCTGTCACGTCTGTCACATGTGCTCAGTGTGAACCTGCTTTCATCTGTGAAGAGCACAGGGCGCCAGTGGCGAATTTGCCAATCCTGGTGTTCTGTGGCAAATGCTAAGAGTCCAGCACGATGTTGGGCTGTGAGCACAACCCCCATTTGTGGACGTCGGGCACTCAGACCATCCTCATGGAGTTGGTTTCTAACCATTTGTGCAGACACATGCACATTTGTGGCCTGCTGTAGGTCATTTTGCAGGGCTCTGGCAGTGCTCCTCCTGTTCCTCCTTGCACAAAGGCTGAGGTAGCAGCCATGCTGCTGGGTTGTTGCCCTCCTACGGCCCCCTTCACATCTCCTGGTGTACTGGCCTATCTCCTGGTAGCACCTCCAGCCTCTGGACACTATGCTGACAGACACAGGAAACCTTCCTGCCACAGCTCGTATTGATGTGCCATCCTGGATGAGCTGCACCACCTGAGCCACTTGTGTGGGTTGTAGAGCCCGTCTCATGCTACTACGAGTGTGAAAGCACAACCAACATTCAAAAGTGACCAAAACATCAACCAGAAAACATTGGTACTGAGATATGGTCTGTGGTCCCCACCTGCAGAACCACTCCTTTATTGAGGGTGTCTTGATAATTGCCAATAATTTCCATCTGTTTCTATTCCATTTGCACAACAGCATGTGAAATTGATTGTCAATCAGCGTTGCTTCCTAAGTGGACAGTTTGATTTCAAAGAAGTTTGATTTCACAGAAGTTTGATTTACTTGGAGTTATATTCTGTTGTTTAAGTGTTCCCTTTATTTTTTGAGCAGTGTATATATATATATATATATATATATATATAAGGAAAAAAATAGGCAGCACTCAAATTAAATGTGAAAAAAGTGGATACTTTACTGATCCTCAGATGGCAACGTTTCAACGGTGACCCGTCTTTGTCAAGCCGGGTCACCGTTGAAACGTTGCCATCTGAGGATCAGTAAAGTATCCACTTTTTTCACATTTAATTTGAGTGCTGCCTATTTTTTTTCCTTTTATATATGTATATATATATATAATTATACACTGCTCAAAAAATAAAGGGAACACTTAAACAACAGAATATAACTCCAAGTAAATCAAACTTCGGTGAAATCAAACATTTAATTTGAGTGCTGCCTATTTTTTTCCTTTTGTCGTTTTGGCTGTTTGGACACTGCTGAATAGGTTTTGCACCTGCTGTATTATTTTGGTAGTACTGCCTTTTTTTCTTGATTTATATATATATATATATATATATATATATATATATTATATATGTCTCTATATGAAATTTCATAGAGAGCTAGATAGACGAATAGCCGGTAATTCATTAGCCGCCTTCTGTAAAAGCACTGCAGGAGCCGACAGGATAGGAGAGATGGATTATATACAGTAAATCCATATGGAATAGGTAGATATATATAGATTTCAATGACAAATACAGTTAGTATAGTGTGTGTGCAAAATTCTGGACATGTATTTTATGAATAAAAGATTATTTTACGGAAAAAAATGGCATGGGGTCGCTCACTGAGTTTGTGCTCCCTCAAAGCCTGACCCGCGCTGAACTCTTGACATGGGACAATGCCAGTTCATTTTCCCATGCTCCAGAGATCAGCGTGGGTCATGCTCAGTGTATTCACGGTGATCTGCTATGAAGACACTGAGCTCTAACTGCCATGACCTCATCACTGTCATTTTCCCAGGGTACAGAGGTCACAGCAGTTCAGTCCGTCTGCGAGAACAGCTTCAGTGAATAGCGGTGATGTCACTGATGCTGCGCTCCCTCAAAGCCTGACCCATGCAGAACTCTGGAGTGTGGGGAAAATGAACTGACATTTTCCAACACTCAAAAGTTCAACGCAGGTCAGGCTATGGGGCAGCGCAGCATCAGTGATGTCACCGCTAGTCACTGAAGCTGCAGTGCCGGCAGCATCCCCTCATTGATCAGTGGTTTACAGTCGAGGCGGTCGCATCTTGGCACCATCCTGATTGTAAACTGTATATACCCCAGATATGGATTACAGCATGGGACACACTGACAGACAGGTATGGTATATTGCTGATCTGTTATTTTTTTTATTTTTTTACAGGAGTTCGGAGCGTCGCATGGATTAGCTGTATAATAAATATGGGAAACTGTGTAGTGCTTTATTTCATTAAAATATTTTATTCTGGCTGTGTCTTTATTTAACGTGTACCAGCTATATAGGATAAGTAATGGATAGGTGTCTTATTGACGCCCCTCCATTACTAAGCCGTGGGCTTGATGTCACCAGAAAAAACAAAGGTGACATTAACCCCACAACTATTACCCCACTTGCCACCGCTAAAGGGCAAGTGGGATGAGCAAAGCTAAGTGCCAGAATTGGTGCAACTTAGAGATGCGCCTTTATTGGGGTGGCTGGGAGATGATGTTTTAGCCAGGGGGGGCCAATAACCATGTTCCCTTCCTAGGCTATTAATATCAGCCCCAGGTGCTGGCTTTCCCTCTGCTGGTTCCAAAAATTGCACGGGAGCCCACAACATTTTTTCACAAAAAAGAATCTTTTATTAATTACATACATGTCCCATCATTTGCACACACACACTACTAATTGTATTGGTTACTGACATCTATATATCTGCTTACTCTTCATCTATTTACTGTATGTGTTCTATCCTGTCGGCTCCTGCAGTGATTTTACAGAAGTTGACAAATGAATTACCGGCTATTCTTCCATCTATCTCATTATAAAATATAAACACACACACACATATATATACTATATATATATATATATATATATATATGTGTGTGTGTGTCTTTATATTTTATAGAGAGATAGATGGAAGAATAGCCAGTAATTCATTTGTCGACTTCTGTAAAATCACTGCAGGAGCCGACAGGATAGAACACACACATATGTGTGTGTGTCGCCGACAGATATACAGTATATATACACCTATTCTAGGTGTATATATCTATTCTATCTATTCTATGCTAACCTGTCACTTTGTGATTATTCTGTATGCGGCAGATCATCTGTCAGCTTTTAATCTTATATATATATATATATATGTGTGTGTGTGTGGGTGTTTAAGAATAGTTTATTATAAAACGATGAGGCAATGACCGAGAACTGCTGTATGTAAAAGCTCATGTTAAAATCGCATTGCATTCGGATTGCAAACGGATGTCACACGGATACTAGATGCGAGCAAATTGCATCGCCTTTAAAATGGATTACATACGGATCACCATATGGAGAACACTCCTGCGATTCTTGGCCGAGAAAATCGGACCGACTTTTCATACAGCAAGTGTGACACCGGCCTTACTATTCGGATTTGGCCCCCCGAACAACAGGTGTTTCTCGCGCTATCATCTGCTTGACAGTGCAAGAAACACCGGAGGCTCTAATCAGTGGTAATATTAACACCACCGGTTAAAGCTCTGCAGCTGATTCCTTTTTTTGGAGTCCCCCATAACGTCACTAGAAATGGCTAATCAAACAGTTGTGAGCTGTAATTAATAACCTGGTAACCTTTTGGAATATTGTTCCATTTCCCAGATTAATAACATCAGTCCTCAGCCGTGGGCTATCCCTCTCATGGTTATGAGAATTATGCGGAAGCCCAATCCATTTTTTTTTAATAAAATTCTTTACACAAGAGGAACCTTACGGGTGCTGAATACAACTGCCATCATATATATAATCTATTTATATACAGTAATTGCCTTATAATGTTTTCATTTTCTGTTCTGTCCAGATGTCACCGAAGCCCATAATTCCAAGCAGAGGAAGTTCACTGACCGCCATATTGGGACACCCAAGTGATGGGTATCTCAATATGGAAACTGTTGCTGGTACCAACCTATTGCGCGGTACCACCAGCGGAACACTGTCGCACCACACACATACACTCTACGCCATACGCACCACACACACCCACGCACACTCACACATTCACACTCTCACACTCACAGTCACACACTCACAGTCACACACTCCCATTCACACTCACACTCTCATGCAGCTTCTTGAGCGGTACCACCAGTGGAACACCGTTGCACTGCGCCTGCGCGATTTCCGCACAGGCACAGTAAATCATTCGGCTGATCCTGGTGGCAGATGCATGACATGTCTACAGGCAGAGGAAGCCGGTCACATTAAAGGGGTTTTCCTATGAACGAAAGTGCATTTTAAAAATTGTCTGTGTCTGACCTTGTATGGAGCATACCACATCTCCTGGGCAGGGGAGGAAGCAAAAGACAATACTGACATTACAGCAGGGGCTCACAGAGGACTCATTTTGTGAGGTAAAATAATTCACTGATGTTTTTAAACAATATTTTACCTCACAAAATGTATCCTCTATGATCTCCTGCTGTAATGTCAGTATTGTCTTTTGCTACCTCCCTTGCACAGGAGGTATGGTATGTTCTGTACACAGTCAGACACAGGGGTGAGAAAGACAGAGGACAGGGGAGAGACAGCTCCAATGGGACAGCACATGAGGGCAGAACACAGCACAGGAAGGAGAGAGACAGCAGACACGGGGGGTAGCACATGGGGTAGACAGGTCAAAGAAGAGAGCACAGACGGGAGAAGTCAGCACATGGGGAAAGAGAGAGTGGATAGGTGGGTGAGCACATGGAGGGACAGATTCTCAATGCTGCAAAGCCTGCCCCCATCATGACATTAGCATCCTCCCGATGAGATAGCATCGGGCCTCTATCTAGTATAATATATAAAATTATTTACACAAGAGGAACACAGCAGGTGCTGAATATAACTCCCATCCTTGTTGCCTGGTCGTGCTGATCACAGAGAGACGAGGAGACAATGATGAGAGCTGCCTTCAGCAGTTGGTGCCTGTGAACAGCGCAAACTGTACCGCTTCTTCCCAGGTGCCGGTATGTGTCCGTGCTGCTGTTAAAAAACTGACATGTCTGCAGGTTTT